>NC_090021.1:157853280-158154113 GCF_037176765.1 Anolis sagrei
CCAGTTGCCTGCATGAATTGATACTTCTCCATGAAAATATGACTGTATTTAATAATTCCATGAAAGAAGGGAAACTAGGAATGGTGGTAGCATTGGGAGATAATTGGAACTTTGTTCTTGTGTACCTTCAAGTCATTCCTTAGAAACCTTTAAAAAGAATCTCAAGACCTGGCTCTGCCATTGCACTTTTGGAAAGTAGTCACATTAAGCTATTGCTCCCCTCAATGTTCTTGTCCTAGGAGTACACCCCCCTTGTACGAAGGTCTGTCTATCACCCTGTCTCTCTATGATTTCTCTCTTACAAATAATTCTGCTCCTTTATCTCACCTTGAATTTTTAAATCATTTTATGTACATGCGGTCCGCTCACTGTCACTATTTGGTTTACGGGTTTTTTTTTAATGTTTTGTGTATATTGTTTATTATATATGTTGTTTATTTTTGTCAAAACTTTAAAAAATTCTCAAAAATCAGTACATGTATGAATATTTCTGAAACTTGGGGGGAATGATCCCCTGTTACTTTGTGTCATTGTACAAAAAATTCAAGGAAATAGCTCTTGTAGTTTTGTAAAAAAATGTTGTTTGTAAGAAAATTCTCCAAAAATCCATGGATGAGAGAAACATTTTGAAACTGGATGGGCTAACCATGGTAAATCTGTTTTATAATCGTAGCGAGTTTCATGCCAATAGCTCTAACAACGAGGGAGAAAGGCACCCCAGAAGTTTACTGAAAAGAAAAATGGGTTGCCCTGAAGCTTTGGAGACCAAAATCCATTGATTATGGTAATGCGAATGTATCTAAATTAACGCAATGTATACTTACAAATACACATAACAAAACACAAAGCTGCCACATTCACATTAAGCAGAAACAATTGGTTCTTCTCTTAAAGTATGAAACAAAACCTTCATGTGAGGAAGAATAGACCTTGAATGTTAATAAATGTTCTATTCTTTATTGCATACGAGTAGACTCCAGTAATCAGAATAGGTGTCCTATTTCCTTCGTTACACACACATCGACTCAAACCTGCAACCGGTTTCGACTCACATGAGCCTTCATCAGGGGGTTGGGTCTACAAAAATACATATCATTAATACACACATACAGTTGAACAAATTGTAACAACAAATTTGTAAGTATATATACAGGCACTCTACTTACTCGTTTATCAAAAAAGGCTCAACTTTAGAGGTAAGTGATTCACCAACAATGTTCTTGGGAAGTGGATCCTAAGGGGACATACATAGTGACTAGAGGTAGTATTGCATTGTAACATGAATTATAAGCCATTCATAACAAGAATGTAATATCTATGAAATAAAAATAAACTATAATACTCACAACTAGTCTTTGCTGATCAGTATACTCTGCAAAACGTTTTATTCTGTAGCGAGTATGGGATCGAAATAACTCAACCCATTACTAATATAGCAAGTCCATTGGTCAGGTGATGATGACATCATTATCAATTCAGAAGTTTACCCATTGGCGCAATTACTTAATGAAAAGTAATGAAAAAGTAGTTAATTCATAGTAGTTACGATACAGACCCATCCAATTTTGGACACACTTTAGAAATGATTTTCCTTCCCCCCCCCCACCCCTTAATTTCATAATGAGTATTGATTTTTTTTCCTCATTAATAAAACAAGCCTAGTATAGGAAAAAAAAAGCAAACCTGGACAAAAACCACCCTGTCTCCTTTCACCATCTTCTCCTTTATGTTATCCACCAGTTCCCATGTCCACCAACCTATACTTGTTCCCACAAAGGTGTCAGGATTATTTAGTTATGTATGTGTGTTTTTCAATGTGTTTCTATGTAATTCAAGATGAATTAAGATGTATTTCAAGATGGATTCTATTCAGTTCAATTGTGTATTAGAAATACTGTGCTGAGACTGTGTAATGTAACCTTGACAGAAATGAGATAACGTGTTCTCTGACTGGGAAGAAGAGGGAGGAACTGGTCTCAGCCAGAAGTCAGATAAGCAGATGTTCAGAGACTATTGTTTTTGCCTATGAGTTCGTGTCTGTAGCTTGCTGTGAATAGACATGTGTAGATGTACTTAGTAAACTTAGTTTTCTGTTGTAACTGAAAGCTTGCGGAGTCCTTATTTTGGAACACAGTGTCTGCTGATCTAGCAATCCTTCCGCTGGCAAGCGTCAATACTCTGACAAAAGGCACCACAGCCCTGGTGGGTGTTTAAGGCCCCATTCACAGGACTGCTAGTCACAACCATCAATACAAAATTGCATTTTAGTTTTAGAAAATGGGAAATTCTCCTCTGCTAAACCACAGAAGTTTAAGCAGTTGGAACTGTAAATAAAAAGTATTATTGTTTGCATCATTATGATTATTAAGCCAAAACACATCAATAGCTCATAAAAAAGAAGTAAAAACATGCCAGGAAGGCCAAAAGTTACAGTGCTAATTGGATCAGTGGCTGCTTCTAGGCAAGGACTTGACATTCAGAATCAATTACTGAAGGACCTCAGCTTTCCCTTTTCAAAAGCTGCCTTTGAAAAAGCAAAAGCAGAGAAGATGGTGATTATTTTTGAAGTATTGGTGGTAATGATTTCCTATCAGTTGTGGACTGGAGAGACAGAGAAGAGGGAGGCTTTTTGTGCCTGCTCTGCCATTGCTGAGACCTGTCTTTTAAATGACAAAATACTTATTTTCTTACTGAAAAGCTCGGTCAGCAGGACATCCTCATTAACCTGATAATAAAGCTGTCCCTTTGCAGAGCCATTTAGAAACGTCCCTCCAGGTTCTGAAAGCTGTCTTTATAATCCATAGGTCAGGCCAGGCCAAAAGGGAGGGGAAAACCCAGCAGACTCCGTAAAATCTGAGCCGAGAACAGAAAGGGTTGGAACATTTCTGCCTCCTGGGGTTAATCATGGCACACGCCAGTGTTAGCGACAACACAGAGTTTCTCACTTAGTAAGCAGCATTTCTGAAAATGCAGCAGAAAAGACAACACACTTCTTAGCCCTGCCTGCTCCTCCACTCTTGGCTTTGCTTCAGTGTTTTTGACCCTTGGTCTACACACAGAGTATCCAAACAGATTCCCCCTTTAGAAAGCAAGTAAACAAAGTGATTGGCAGAAATCTCTGAGGTGCTAGAAGGAAAGCAATTGCATGAGTACCCTGGGTGGCACGATGCAGTATTGAAAGCCCTTGGTTCATAATCTCATTTATTATCAGAAATTGTGTTGCCCTGAAACACTAGACTATCTACCGAGATAGGCTAATTTTAATGATTAACTGAGGAACTGTTAAATTTTACTCCAGTGTTCCACTGTCATCATGGAATTAGTATTAACAGCCATGTGCTGCGAGAATCCTAATGAGGCCAACTGTGATCGACAGCTCAGAGGGGCAGCCGAAGAACCACAAAATATAAAACCAGGATAAAGCTGGTATCCTTGGCAGCAGGAGAGGGAAGGAGAGGCCATTAGAGTCCTGCCATTTGATGCCCCAATGATTTCGGCTCTGCTAAAAAATCATTGCTCTCTCTCCTCCCATCTCCGACTGCCTTTAATTGAACGTGGATAAAATTAGCAAGCAGAAAATCAACACTTGTAAAAGGAGAAACTCATTACAAAATGATAGGCAGCCCAGGTGCTTTAAAATTTAGTAGTTTTTATTTTATTTTGATTTTTTGTTTTTATATGTTCCATTTTTATTTTGTTTCATTTTGAGGCTTTCATTTTTTGGGGGGGGATTAGCTGAGATATAAAATCTTGCAATCCCATGCTTTAAAAATTTAGTAGATTTTATTTTATTTTATTTTATTTTGACTTTTTGTTTTTATATGTTCCATTTTTAATTTGTTTCATTCTGAGGCTTTCATTTTTTGCGGGTGGGTGGGATTAGCTAAGTATCCGTAGGTGGGATTAGCTTGGTATCCATAGGGATACCAAGGTGCTTGTCTGTAAAGCTATTGTCCTCCCAACCCTGCTCTATGCCTGCGAAACGTGGACTGTCTACAGACGTCACATGCAACTCCTGGAACGATTCCATCAGCGCTGCCTCCGGAAAATACTGCAAATCTCTTGGGAAGACAGGCGGACAAACGTCAGTGTGCTGGAAGAAGCAAAGACCACCAGCACTGAAGCGATGATCCTCTGCCATCAACTCCGCTGGACCGGCCACGTTGTCCAGATGCCTGACCACCGTCTCCCAAAGCAGTTGCTCTACTCTGAACTTAAGAACGGAAAACAGAACGTTGGTGGACAGGAAAAGAGATTTAAAGATGGGCAATTAAAAACTCTGGCATAGACACTGAGAACTGGGAAGCCCTGGCCCTTGAGCGCTCCAGCTGAAGGTCAGCTGTGACCAGCAGTGCTGCAGAATTCGAGGAGGCACGAGTGGAGGGTGAAAGAGAGAAACGTGCCAGGAGGAAGGTGTGCCAAGCCAACCCCGACCAGGACCGCTTTCCACCTGGAATCCAATGCCTTCACTGTGGGAGAAGATGCGGGTCAAGAATAGGGCTCTACAGCCACCTACAAACCCACAAAAATAGTCATCAAGTAAGACCATCTTACTCATCCAACGAAGGATCGCCTAAGCTAAAGAAAATCTTCCAATCCCATATTTGTAGAATAACATGCAAATGCAGAAATGCTATAAGCAGGAGAAATTTGGGAAGTTTGACCCTTATATTTATCTGTTTCCTTCTCTGTTATGTAAGAGGGAGGGAAAGAAAGAAGGGAAGGGAGAAGGAAGTATGGAAGCAAAGAGAGAAGGAAGGAAGGAAGGAAGGAAGGAAGGAAGGAAGGAAGGAAGGAAGGAGGCAGAGAAGAAAGAAAGGAGAAAAGAGGGAGGGAAAGAAAAAGGGGGAAGGAAGGAAAGTTAGAGAAGGAAAGAAGGAGATAAGGAAAGAAAAAAGGGAAAGAAGGAAGGAAAGAGGGAGTGAAGGAAGGGGGGAAGATGCAGAGAAAGAGGAAGGTAAGGAAAGAAGGAAAGAGAAGGAAGAAAAGAGAGACAGCAGAAGAAAAAGAAAAAGGGGAAAGGAAGGAAAGAGGTAGAGAAGGAAGGAAGAAGAGAAGGAAAGAGGGAGTGAAGGGAGGAGGAAAAGAAGGAGAGAAAGAGGGTAAAGTTTGCCACAACAAAGTGTGGCAGGTACAGCTAGTAATAATATAAATAAAAATGTAATGTTCGTTTGTGGGATTAACAGAACGCAAAAACCACTGGACAAAATGGCACCAAATTTGGACACGACAAACCTAATAACACAATGTCTGTTCTTCACTAAAAAAAAATGATTTTGTCATTTGGGAGTTGTAGTTGCTGGGATTTATAGTTCACCTACAATCAAAGAGCATTCTGAACCTCATTAATGATGGAATTGAACCAAACTTGGCACACAGGACTCCCGTGACCAATAGAAAACACTAGAAGGGTTTGGTGGGCAGCGTCCTTTGGTTTTGGAGCTGTAGTTCACCTACATCCAGAGATCACTGTGGACTCAAACAATGATGGCTCTGGAACAAACTTGGCACAATATCCCATATGCCCACAAACGACAGAAATGGAGCAAACTTCCCACACAGAACCTCCATGACCAACAGAAAATACTTAAGGCCATCCAGTCCAAGTCTCTTCACCAGGGCAATAAAATGTAATCAAAGCCCTCCTGATAAAGAGTCATCCGGTCATAAATATAGATAGATAGATATGATTCACACACAGAGAGAGATATAGTATCATCGATTTGAAAGGGACCCCTAAAGAAGGACAATTATATGTTCCATATTCCAGAGTAGGCAAACCAGACAATCTACACATCAACACTGACAAAAAAAACAACAAGAAATTACATATATTAGAAACCCACACTTTCACATTACTTTATTTTCCAGATCACCAGACTGGGCCACAGCAACATGTGGCAGGGGATGGCTAGTAGCTATATAAATAAAAATGTAATGTTTGTTTGTGGGATTAGAATAACTCAAAAATCATTGAACGAATTGACACCAAATTTGGACACAATACACCTCTCAGGCCAACGAGTGACCATCACTCATAAAAACGCTGAAAAACACAGCAGAAGCAACCTAGAGAGCAAAAAAACCCAACAAAAATACATTACAGCACATGTGCAAAACCACATATGTATATACAAACACACATATACACAAATATACACACACACATATATACACGCACAAAACACATATACACAGACTGGGCCACAGCAACACGTGGTAGGAGACAGCTAGTATAAATAAAAATTGTAATGTCCATTTGTGGGATTAACATAACTCAAAAAACACTGGATGAATTGACACCAAATTTGGACACAATACACCTAGCAGGTTAATGAGTGACCATCACTCATAAAACATTGGAAAACACAGCAGAACTTAAAAGATACTTAAAAAGCCAAAAAATTAAACAATACATTACAACATGTGTGCAAAACTACATATATATGCATGTATATACATATACACATTTGTGTACATGTATACACATATACACAAATATATACACACATATATACACACATATACATACACAAAACACATATACACAGACTGAGGGGACAGCTAGTATTAAATATATTAAATGCTGCAATTTAATCTATTCCCCATTTTTCAGATTTCGTCTGACTTTTTAGAAAGCCTCTCTTCAAAACTTTGGCAATCTTTGAGAAATTGTCTTCTTGGCATTCTCCTCTGAGTTGAAGCCCATCCAATTCTGTCCCAGATGTTCAATTCCCATCTTGAGGAACCAGCTTGCACTCCATCACTTCCTATGACAAGTGAAGGTTCAACCCCAAATGTTTCCTCTTCTTTGACAGCTATTTATGCTTCATTATCTTCTAGACAGTTTTCATTTTTCACTCTGTCCACATAACTGCGTGGAAACATTTGTTTTCCAAGTAGTTGGAATGCCTCATTCTTTAATTTTTTTATGAGTTGCAATCTTGAGATGGACCCAGAACTCACCGTGGCTGAAGCTCTTTATTACACTGGATTTGATCTGAAGAAGAAGGATATCTAATAGGAAGGTCCATGAATCAATGCCAGGGTGTATACATGACACCTGGCACCTACAGAAAGGAAACACCAAACTGAAGCAGCACAGCTACGAAAGAATACTGTTCACTGGAGAAATGCCACACACTGCATAACATGGTTCAATGACTATACATCAGTGGCAGCATGAAATCTTTGGTTTTCAAACATCTCCACTCCACTTAATGGAGGCTCAGTGGTGAAGGGTTATCATGAAGAATGACTCCTACTCTAGGACTCATTGTGAACACTATCTGTTCTGTCATGCGCTAAGCCTGTAAATAGTTGTCTTTAAAACAGGACATCCAACCTTTGCCCAATGGGAGGCCAGGGGGCCTAAAGAGAAGTTCTCAGAGGTTTCCACCACAAACAGTCTTTAGATGGTTTGAGAAGTTGTTGTTGTTAGGGAGCTGTGGTGGCACAGTGGATTAAATCCTCGTGCTGCTGAACTGCTGAGCTGAAGGTTGGCAGTTTGAATCTGCAAGATGGGTGAATTTCTGTCAGCTCTAGTTCCTGATAACCTAGCAGTTTGAAAACATGCAAATCTGAGTAGATAAATAGGTACCGCTTTGATGGGAAAAGGCAAAGAGGCACTCCAAACAATCTTACCAGCCACACAACCAGGAGGTGACAACACAGGCTCCTCGGCTTGAAAATGGAAAAAGCACCTCCCCAGAGCAAGAGATGAGCACTGTCTCCAGAAAACAGAAATGAAAGGAAAAGACTCTGCCTTTGTGTCTGTGTGTGTCTCATTGTGTATGATTATAAAGGCATTGAATGATGGCGGAGACCAGTAACTGATTAATGTATTGACCACAAAGTGTGGATTGAGTCGGACGTTGTTTTTAACTTGGCGAACTGGTTTTATATGTATGTTTTTTTATTGTATTTTTATCTATTGTTATGTATGATGTTTAAATGGTTTTATTTGTTAGCATTGAATCCTTGCTGTGAACCGTCCTGAGTCCCTCTATGGAGGTTAGAGAAGAACAGTATATAAAAGTTTTAAATAAATATATAATAAACAAATGCTGTAATCTGCTCTAAATCCTCTAGGGGAGAAGGATGGAATATAAATAAAGTGTATTATTATTATTACTATTTTACTGACACAAAAACACAGTATGTCACAACAAATTATATATATATAGCTATCATCATCATCATCATCATCATTATTAGGGTGAGTCTATAATGTAGATTTAGTGCAGTTTGATTCCATTTTAATTACCATGGCCTAATGCTATGGAAACATGGTGACGTTGAGCATGTCACACACCCCCCCCCCCCAACAAGGGATGGTGACCTATAGTTCTGCAAAGGACAAAGGTACCAGACTGCACAATAGGGGTTAAGTCTTGGTCAATTTGCCAAGGCCTTAACAACAATGAGGACCCCATGAAACTTTGGGAATAGCTAGATCTTGGGGTCTCTGCCTCTCTCGAGAGAGAGCTGTAGTTTTCCAAGGACCATGGGACCGGCTTCCATCCCAGCACTGCAGGGCTTTGCGTCTTGGCCCAGTGGAACTCCATAGACTCCCTTTGGTGGCTTTTTGAATTCTGCTACATTCCTGGACTTCACTCTCTTCAAGGACTCGCTCTCTACCCATGAACGTTCTTCAAGACAACTTATGAATTCATGCTGTGTCCTGATATCATCTGCTTTTTATAATTGGTATTATTAATCTCTCTGGGGTCCTGGATGGGAAGATAACTGCATATGATTTCCCTGTGTATAATGTCTATATGATTTTTATGTTTCCTTGTATTCCTGACCCTTTGCCCCTTCTCCCTCCAAAGAAATATGTAAGGGAAGCCCCTGGCCTTCAGAAACAAAAGCCATTAGTGATTACTGAAACCTCCCGGCAAAGACACACTTGCATGGATAAAAGAAGGAGATTCTTATCTCTAGCATCGGAAGATGGCCCACTAGAGTGAAGAATTGTTTGATAAAAGTTTCTGTAAGATAAGGTGAAATCTTCCCCTCTGCTTTTGTTTACTTAGCATTAACCTCAGGCTGCCATCATTGTTTTCCTGTCTCACAGCCAGAAAGGATCAGGACACATGTTGATTCACAACACCCAAAGCAGCCCTGCTTGAGCTCTTTGTCTCAGGCTACATGGCATTTCCTTTATTTACTCCTTTCCCAGATTCCATTGTGTTCCCTCATCCCGCCTCAATCTCTCCTGATTGGCTGTCACCACCAGGAGGCAGAGGTCTCCCCATTGGTTCCTACGGACCACTGGAGCTTCCTGATTGGTCCAGAGGCACCGGGGGTGGGAGGGCCCCCTCCCAACTGTTTGCCCATCGCCCAATCATGGCAGGGAACAACAGGGAAGCCGGGGCGGGGAGTTTGAACTTTGCAACTTTGAATTTGCTATAAATATGACTGTATTGGTGTACTCCCCTCATGCTTAGCTTTGGCGAATTATTGCAGCTTTGCATCAGTTTCAGCTGAATCGCATTAAACCTCGATGGCTTTTCTTCAACTGGTGAGACTTTTCATTGGGAAATCAGGGGAAAATATGATATACTTCTTTGTCTCGCCAGGGAAAAAGAACTCTTTGATGAGTCTAATTGGTCTCTGCCTCCTGGGAAAGATCCCTAAATTTTAGCTCTATAACAATGGGAGTTATTTATAGTTTTACAAGTTTTGAGCGTACCTTGCTGGTGCCTCATCAAACTACAACTACCAGGAATTCATAGTGTTGAACCATGGCTGTTAAAATGTCAAATTGCATGAATTCTACAGTGTAGATGCACTCTAAATAAAATAAATCAATTCTGAACTGTGGATTACTAAGGAAGAAACACACAGTAAAGCATGTGTGTGTACAATAATTATGTCCATAAAGGTATGATCTACTTTGTGTACTTCTGATGGCTCATTCACACATTACACTGAACCAAGAAACGAATTGTATTCCTGCCCTCAGCATGAGGGAGGGGAAGCGTGGTGTTGTCTTGTGATTTCACTGGTGGGAGAGCAAATACCAGCACTTGCGTTTTTCTCGTCAGTGTTTGGAAGAGAAAAAAAAAACCTACCAGCTTTGTAGAGTATATAAAGAGGGCATTCAGCCCATTCTTTAAAAGACCATAATTTTTTAAAGGCAATATGAAATTCACTAGCAATGGCTATTAAGATAACAACTATGGTTAGTGAAAGAAAGATAGTGTGATGCCAGAAGAGGTGAATAATTTACTGTTCCATCTGCTACAGCAAACACTGCATTTAAAAATTATTTACTATCTCAGCATGTTGATATTACTGCTTAGGGCATTTTATTTTTCCCCTCTCCAAAATGAAGGAAAGAAAAAGAAAACAAGAAAAAGCTAGCGGCAGATTATCTGAACTGTGTCAAATATGGAATAGACTGGAAACTTCAGGAAGTGTGATGCAGTAGTCGGCCTTAGCATTTCTGCCAAGGAAGAACTGAGGTGGATTTTGTTTGATTCGACCTTTGCAGCTTTGCATCCCACATAGGATTTGTCAAGATAGAAATCTTATGATGTTGTGCATGATTAGCATTGCTAGTGGTATTACTCAGCCACCTTACTCACCAAATACGGCCTTTAGTTGGCTCCCTGCCCTTATCCCTCAAGCAACTGACCTCTTACCCTTCTCATTTCAAGGATAATTTGAGAAAAGGTTCTGAAATGCTGTTCTCCCCTTCCTAAAATGATGGTTCAGCCAGATGCTTGAAGCAACATGTTAAACTTGTCTGATATTTGCTCCTTAAAGAAAAGGAAAGGGAAAAAAAACCCTTATACCCAGGGAATACAGGAGAATTGGCTTCCCCAGAAATAGTTCTAGCAGAAATGCTAAATTAAAGTGAAGATATGTCAAAAGAAATCTCATAGGGAACACCCATTCATTCCTTCAAGCACTATTCCAAGAAACCACCCTTAAGCCAAACCTGAAAGCTGACATGCATGGAGGACCAGCCAAGTGCCACACAAACAGGTTCTGCCTCCTATATCAAAAGTTACCTATCTTCTTTTGCCTCTACGATATGTGGAAGTTATCTTCTTCCCCCCCCCCCGAAATTCTCATAGTGGTTCGCGAAAAGGCCTTACTGGTGCATTATTTAAACTGTTATGTTTATTCATATCATTATCTGATCACCATACTCAATATATCCCATATGCATGGGGGTATTGGGGTAACGATACAAAAGGTTTGCTAGGGTAGACCCTCTTTCACTCAGACTCAGCCCCCCCGAAACTCAGCCCCCCGAACTCCCCCTGAAAAAAATTCACCACCCCCCCCCTGAAACGAAATCCTGGCTACGGGCCTGATCACCACCATAGGTAATCATCATTCATGGACAAATATTATTTCTTAGTGGTGGATCTGTGACGGCGCGAGTGGTGCCACCTATGTATAGAACTGTTAGTTGCAAGGTTTTAACTGTTGTATCATGCTTAATCCTGCCCCTTTTTACCCTGCTTTTGTATAGTTGTATGGATTGGTTGCTTGTAGCTGTCAATCAGTACAGTTTGGCTCCACCTCTTCCTGAAAGAGGGGAGAACTTCCTTTTTCTCTTCATTCTTCCTTCAGAGTTCGTACCAGATGGAAGTGAGTAAGAGACCTGACTCTAAAGGACCCTGATTTAAGTTACCTCTTAGCACCAGTTCTGAGGTTTCTTACCCCTGGGACTCATGCTTTATGTCCAGATTGTCCTGGACAGTTATTGAGGAGACCCAGGTGCCTTCAAGCTGGTTCTTTTGGCACCAAAGGTAGATCCTGAATCTTCAAGACATAGGCCATCTGAACTGGGGTTGTGGTTTGCTCCGGCATTCACAGCCATTGAGGAAAGAGGAAACTTGATGAGGCTTCTCAGCTTCAAACCCCTTGGACCCAGGACTGATTGAGACTGTAACGTATGTTTTCCTTCACCCCTCTAAAGTTTTCCAGCTCATTGCTTTGAAGAAATGACTTTGTGATAAATAAAACTTATTTTGAGCTATTTACAGCGTTTTGGGTTTTTGGGAGTTCCAGTTTCCTATAGGAGGGCAAGAAACACTCCCCTGGGGGAAAGATGCCACATCCATCCCTCCTTCATTAAGAAAAATAGCCCCCAGGCGCGACGGCACAGGATCTGTAAGTGACTGTGAAGATCTATCCTAGATCCACATGGTCTTTTGCATGGCACATCCACACATGCCAGAAATGTGCACTAAAGTTGATTTTTAAAATTCACTTTGGCATGCATTTCTGTCCCCACAACCTGGAAAGCCCCCCAAAAGAACTTCAAAACTCATTTCCCCACCATTATGGTCCTCCTCATACCCTCCTAGCATGAGGAAATGACACATCGGGAGACTGGGGGGGGGGGGGGGGGAGGAGCTCAACCTGTAAATGGCATTCATCGACCTTGCAAAGGCATTTGACACAGTGAACCGCAGTGCTCTCTGGACCATCCTCCAAAAAATTGGTTGCCCTAACAAATTTGTGAACATTCTGCGGCTCCTCCATGATGACATGATGGCAACTGTTTTGGACAGCAATGGCTCCCAAAGTGACCCATTTAAGGTGGAATCGGGTGTCAAACAGGGATGTGTTATTGCCCCAACTCTATTCTCCATCTTCATTGCCATGATACTTCACCTTGTTGACGGGAAGCTTCCCACTGGAGTAGAAGTCATCTATCGGACAGATGGCAAGCTGTTTAACCTCAGCAGACTGAAAGCCAAAACCAAGGTTACAACAACACCTGTTATAGAACTCCAGTATGCTGATGACAATGTCGTCTGTGCGCATTCAGAAGAAGATCTACAAGCCACTCTAAACACCTTCGCAGAAGCATACACGAAGCTTGGCCTGTCACTGAACATCGAGAAAACCAAAGTGCTGTTCCAGCAGTCACCAGCCATCCCCTCCCCAATGCCAGAGATACAGCTTAATGATGTAACATTAGAAAATGTGGACCATTTCCGCTACCTTGGCAGCCACCTCTCCACCAAAGTCAACATCGACACCGAAATACAACACTGCCTGAGCTCTGAGAGTGCAGCACTTTCCCGAATGAAGCAGAGAGTGTTTGAGGACCGAGACATCCGTAGGGATATCAAGGTGCTTGTCTACAAAGCTATTGTCCTCCCAACCCTGTTCTATGCCTGCGAAACGTGGACTGTCTACAGAGTCACATGCAACTCCTGCAGATCTCCTGGGAAGAAAAGCGGACAAACGTCTGCGTGCTGGAAGAAACAAAGACCACCAGCATTGAAGTGATGGTCCTCTGCTATCAACTCCACTGGGCTGGCCACGTTGTCCGGATGCCTGACCACCGTCTCCCAAAGCAGTTGCTCTACTCCGAACTTAAGAATGGAAAACAGAATGTTGGTGGACAGGAAAAGAGATTTAAAGATTGCCTCAAAGCCAACCTTAAAATCTCTGGCATAGACACTGAGAACTGGGAAGCCCTGGCCCTTGAGCGCTCCAGCTGGAGGTCAGCTGTGACCAGCAGTGCTACAGAATTCGAGGAGGCACGAGTGGAGGGTGAAAGAGAGAAACGTGCCAGGAGGAAGGCGTGTCAAGCCAACCCCGACCGGCACCACCTTCCACCTGGAAACCAATGCCCTCACTGTGGGAGAAGATGCGGGTCAAGAATAGGGCTCCACAGCCACCTACGAACCCACAAGGAAATGCATAATGGAAGACCATCTTACTCGTCCAACGAGGGATCACCTAAGTAAGTAAGCATACCCTCCTAGCATGAGGAAATGACACATCAGGAGACTGGGGGGGGGGGGGGGGGGGGAGGAAGGGGAGGAGGAACTCACCCTCCCAATGTTTTGGTGAATGTATTTTATAATGCTGTATACGTATTTTGTTGTATGCATTTTATGGCAATCTGTTTTAATTGTGCTGTGCCCTGCATCAAGCTGCGAGGAGAGGTGGGCAACAAATAAAATTTATTATTATTATTATTAATAATAATAATAATAATAATTTGTTATGTATATGAGTCTATCATTTCTTTCCATGGTATTACCTCCCACCCCGAAATTGAGCCACACCAATTTGGATTGCTTCAGACTTCCTCAATTTCCCCTTGTTGGATCCAGTTCATTTTGGAATTGAGCATTTGTCTGAATTGAGATGCCCACCCCTACTAAGTAGTTACTATAAAATATCAACCCATTTCATTAGTCCCTTAAGGTAGGTGGTGTCCCGGCCATCAATTTGCCCAGTTGACCCATCTGTGGGCTTTTACAAGTGAGATAAAAAAAGCTGTTAAAATAAATCTAGCAATATTTCCCTCTTTCTCTTAGTGTTTTTGTTTTTATTGATCCAAGGTTTTACATTTTCCTCTTTTGAAACACATTTGCTCTCCTCCTGGGCAATATAAATTTGCCTTCCTCTTGAACTACGGTGCCGTAAGCTCCCTGAATACAGTCATGCATTCTATATGCTGTTTCCTTTCCCCAAGGAAAAAGAAACCTAAGTCTGAAGAGCTATATAGTACTTCTTTATGACATACACATTCTTCCAATTTCCCACATAGCTTTTTGATTCAACTTTTACACAGCGAGAATGTCTTAATTTTTCATTCAAATGGTCTGCTAATTTCCAGCATATTGGGAAAGTGATTTTTCTCTCTGTCATCTTCTTCAACATGATTGCCCAACTGGTTTCTTTTGTATTTTGAAATATTTTATTCATACTGTGCAAGAAAATGTCAGTGAAAGAGGAATATAACTATTTAAATTTTCCAGCAAAGTGGAAGTTGGGTGGAGGATTCAGCCAAAAATCTATTTTCATTGAATTTCCCCAAAACAGAAAAAAAACAACAAAGCAAACACAAAGGAAAGTAAAATACAACAGTCAGCTTTCCATGAGTGTAGGTGTGCTGATTATTTGTGGTTTCTCTAAAAAATTCTGGGCCTTTAAGTGGAACTATATGGTCAACTTCTGTTAGATGTTGACCATAAAATTGTTAGCCACCTTGAGTCCCTATGGGGAGAAAGGTAGGGTAAAAAAAGTCAACAACAAGAGCAATAGAGTTGTGCAGCAAAATCCTGAGATTCGTAGAAAATGTTCTCTCATGTTAAAAAGGACATTTTTTAAAATTCTTGGTTTTTCCACTTTTGCAGGGATCTTTTGCTCCTAAACCCATGTGAATAGATGCAGGGATAGATGCAGGGAATGCTGTGGATGTAGCCTACCTGGATTTCAGTAAGGCCTTCGACAAGGTCCCCCATGACCTTCAGGCAAGGAAACTAGTCCAATGTGGGCTAGGCAAAACTACGGTGAGGTGGATCTGTAATTGATTAAATGGACGAACCCAGAGGGTGATTCTCCCCAATGCTTCCTCTTCATCCTGGAAAGAAGTAACAAGTGGAGTGCCACAAGCAGAGTTCTGTCCTGGGCCCGGTCCTGTTCAACATCTTTATTAATGACTTAGATGAAGGGTTAGAAGGCAGGATCATCAAGTTTGCAGACGACACCAAATTGGGAGGGATAGCCAATACTCCAGAGGACAGGAGCAGGATTCAAAACGATCTTGACAGATTAGAGAGATGGGCCAAAACTAACAAAATGAAGTTCAACAGGGACAAATGCAAGATACTCCACTTTGGCAGGAAAAACAAAATGCAAAGATACAGAATGGGGGACAATGCCTGGCTCGAGAGCAGTACATGCGAAAAAGATCTTGGAGTCCTTGTCGACAACAAGTTAAACATGAGCCAACAATGTGATGTGGCGACAAAAAAAGCCACTTTTTTTGGCCTGCATCAAGAGGAGCACAGTGTCTAGATCTAGGGAAGTAATGCTACCCCTATATTCTGCTTTGGTTAGACCACACCTGGAATATTGTGTCCAGTTCTGGGCACCACAATTCAAGAGAGATATTGACAAGCTGAAATGTGTCCAGAGCAGGGCGACTAAAATGATCAAGGGTCTGGAGAACAAGCCCTATGAGGAGCGGCTTAAGGAGCTGGGCATGTTTAGCCTGAAGAAGAGAAGGCTGAGAGGAGATATGATAGCCATGTATAAATATGTGAGAGGAAGCCACAGGGAGGAGGAAGCAAGCTTGTTTTCTGCTTCCCTGGAGACTAGGACACGGAACAATGGCTTCAAACTACAAGAGAGGAGATTCCATTTGAACATGAGGAAGAACATCCTGACTGTGAGAGCCGTTCAGCAGTGGAACTCTCTGCCCCGGAGTGTGGTGGAGGCTCCTTCTTTGGAAGCTTTTAAACAGAGGCTGGATGGCCATCTCTCAGGGGTGATTTAAATGCATTATTCCTGCTTCTTGGACTGGATGGCCCAAGAGGTCTCTTCCAACTCTTTGATTCTATGATTCTATGAATGACGAGGTCCTACCATAACTGAAATCTCATTATTAACAGACAGAACTATATTTAAAGTTTTCTTTCCTATATATTTCACTATTATACATATAAATTAAATATCTTAATGGCTTGGATAGCATTCTTCATATTCTGATTTGTATTTAATCTCTTTCCATAATCTAAGACAGGAGTTCTACAACTTTTAAGCCAAGGGTGAGCTTTAAATTTTTTAATCTACATCTGGTCCTGCCATAATGTTTTTAAATCTTTTGTGTGTTATTGCAATTGTATTATTTGTATTGTTTTATTTCCTTGCTAGCTTGTGGATGTATTGTTGTGTTGTATTTTATGGGCTTGGCCTCATGTAAGCCACCCCGAGTCCCTTCGGGGAGATTTTTTTTTGTTGTGTCAGGAATGACTTGAGAAATTGCAAGTCGCTTCTGGTGTGAGAGAATTGGCCATCTGCAAGGACGTTGCCCAGGGGACGCCCAGATGATTTGAGGTTTTATCATCCTTGTGGGAGGCTTCTCTCATGTCCCCGCTGAGGAGCTGGAGCTGATAAAGGGAGCTCATCCACCTCTCCCTGGATTCAAACCTGCGACTTTTCGGTCTTCAGTCCTGCCGGCACAGGGGTTTAACCCACTGCGCCACCAGGGGCTCCTTTGGGGAGATGGTGGCAGGGTATAAATAAATTATTATTATTATTATTATTATTATTGGTCCCTCAAACTGTTGAGGAGGCAGACTATAAATTGAAAAAAAAAAACCATGAATGAATTCCTAGGCATACACAGCACATATCTTAGTTGTAGTACAGAAAAACCAACGAAAGAACAATACAATGTTTAAATCCCTCTCCAATGCCAGAAATACAGCTTAATGGTGTAACATTAGAAAATTTCAATTATTTCCAATACCTTGGTAGTCACCTCTCCACAAAAGTCAACATTGACATTGAAATACAACACTGAGCTCTGCAAGTGCAGCATTTTTTTGAATGAAGCAGAGGTGTTTGAGGACCGGGACATCTGTAGGGATATCAAGGTGCTTTTTTATTAAGCTATTGCCCTCCCAATCCTGCTATACACCTGCAAGACGTGGACTATCTTCAGATGTCACATGCAATTCCTAGAACAATTCCATCAGTGTTGCCTCCAAAAAATCCTTCAAATCTCTTGGGAAGACAGGCGGACAAACGTCAGTGTGCTGGAAGAAGCAAAGACCACCAGCACTGAAGCGATGGTCCTCCATCATCAACTCCGCTGGACCGGCCACGTTGTCCGGATGCCTGACCACCATCTCCCAAAGCAGTTGCTCTACTCCAAACTCAAGAACAGAAAATGGAATGTAGGTGGGCAGGAAAAGAGATTTAAAGACGGGCTCAAAGCCAACCTTAAAAACTCTGGCATAGACACTGAGAATGGGGAAGCCCTGGCCCTTGAGCACTCCAGCTGGAGGTCAGCTGTGACCAGCAGTGCTGCAGAATTTAAAGGATTAAAGGATTGGTAATATGGACGACGAAACTGGATCACGATTTTAGTCAGGAGATGCATTGGATTGTTATTGATGTACCAATATTGTGTATTATGTTTTTATGGTTTTAAATTGTATACTGTTGACTATTGTATTTGGTATTTTGTTGTAAACCGCGTTGAGTCGCCAGCTAGGCTGAGAAACAGCGGTATACAAGTACAGTAAATAAATAAATAAATAAATAAATAAATAAAATTGAAGAGGCATGAATAGAAGGTAAAAGAGAGAAACATGCCAAGTGGAAGGTGCATCAGTCCAACCCCAACCGGGACCGCCTTCCACCTGGAAACCAATGCCCTCACTGCGGGAGAACATGCCGGTGAAGAATAGGGCTCCACAGTCATCTACGGACCCACCACCAGTACACCGATCTTGGAAGACAATCCTACTCAGACAACGAGGGATCACCTAAGTATATAAGTATAATGAAGAACAATTTTAACCAATATAAACTTACCAATATTTCAATGGAAAGTGGGCTCCTGCTTTGACTGATGAAATAGTTAAGTAATAATTAGGATTGTTGTTTTTGTCTGACTTTGGGTCATTTCAGATTTAGGGTGATTCTAAATCTAAAGTTTAGGGCTGGGATCAAGTAAATTACCTTGGAGGGCTGCAGTTCTCCAATTTGTGTACAAGGTAAAGTCATGAAATACTTGGGAGAAATCAGATACTTCAATTAATGTAAGTTGGTGTGTCTCTTTTCTTGCCATATTGATTTGCTGCACCTCTATAAGCCAAAAATGTAAAGGATTTTAATGTTAAATAATCTGCAGTTTTCAAACCACATGCTATTAAGCTGTGGGGTGCCCTGAGCATAGACAACATTAATCCTTTAGATGTCATTTTTTTCCATTTTCCAGATTGTTAACAAAGTCAATGCTAAGACAAAGTGAAGAGTCTGTAAATAAATATATTTCCTCAAAAATGTAACACTACATGATATGACTGTCATACATTCTCCAGCATTTTGAGCTATTTGTCTTTGTTATTTTTGCCACAAGCACCGGAACAGTGCACTATCCATATAATAATTTTCAAGAATTCTCTAAGCTGCATTCTTGAACACTGTGAGCTACTTTACTATCTCTATTGTTTTTTATCACCATTACAAAGTACTCTAGGTTTATAGCAACTGCTATTATATGTGGCACACATGAGACCTTCAAGCTGGAGTCTTTTATAATAAAAATATTGCTTCTCTTTCAATTGGTACTTTCGCCTTCTAACACACTCTTGCTTCCTGCAAGTCATATTTACTGGAACAGCCACCCATTATCTTTTCAAACTGGGACACTCCATTTGTGTTCTTCAGAAGAAAAAACATGCAAAAAATTTATTGTGTCCACTTTATCAATGGCTATCTGCTAGAAATCTTGCCGATTAACAACTATTCAAGTGAAATGCTTCTTTGGTAGCTGTTCCATCAGTATTTCTGTTTTTATCTGATTATGGAAGAACTGACAGTCTGGATTTGTAGAACTGAAGGAAAGTACTTGTCAGGTTTTACAATGTATTGTAATGTAATATAGCTGAGTCATGCACTGCTAATAGGCTTCTATTGGAAATGCTGAGTCATGCATTAACTGTATATAGAGAATCATTTGGGGAATGTGTTCTGGCCTAGTCCAGGTGATTGTGAATGATGTAATCCTGGGTCTGAGTTAAGTCAATGAGTTGGGAACCAATCAGAGATTGCTATGTGTAATTGTATAGAATTGTATATAAGGAAGTCATGTACAGTGTATATTCCTCCTTGTGCTGTGATGTTGTTCGTTGAAGGCTATATGTAATTAAAAGAACCTGTCTGCTAAGACAAGATATAACTGTGTGCTGTGGTAAGTCTGTAATATCATCTAGACTGGGGAAAAGACAATGGTAAAACTGACAATGGCCGGGCATGTGCTCAAGTGTCTGTAAAAGGTTCCAGCGTGTCTGCAGGCTGTGGGAGCAGTTGACTAAAAATACTGTGCAGGAAGAAGCTACTGGAAAGCGCTGAAGTTGTGCAACTGATCTGCTGCTGAATTGTGAAGTTAATCTCAACAGTACTTTCTTAGCTTGGCTATGAACTTTGGGAGGGAGCAAGGACCATTGAGGAGGGGAAAGTGGCAAGAAGGCTGCAACCTTCCCTGACTCACAAAACGACATCATAAGATGTTGGAAGCTGCAAGGAAGAGATGTAGGATGCTTGTTTCCTTTTCAGAAAAGATGCCTGATCTGTTGTCCCCTGAAAGTAGAGCTAATGGAAACATAAGTCACAACCTTCTATTAGCTGGATACAACGCACACCATCAGCACAACACACACAGGCACCTCCTTAAGAATATATATGAACAAAACATTCACCCAAAAATATATGAAGCCATCAAAAGGAAGAGGGAGTATGTTTGCTGAACCAACTGTATATTCAAATAATAGGAACTGAGAATCAATGGAACTGAGAGACTTAAAATGAACTTTCAAATGAATTCCGCTGCCACCATTTCAATATTAATCAGGCTGAGGTAATATTAAGATTTTGTTCTGTAACACACACTGTCCCACTGTAGTTTCTTAGAGGCTGCTGTGAAGCTGTTTTTAACCACAAAAGTACTCACATTGAGGCTGGCATAAGTTGATAAAATAACAAGAATGTTTATTGAACAAGCTTGAAGTAATTCAGGTACAAATGCTTAATGGTTTCAGTAAAATACTGGCATAAAAAGCTTGTGGTTGTGTTAGAGTCAAAATCTTAAAATCTTCTGGGTTACAAGTCTTCAAAGTTCCACCACGGAAAAATACTTCAGGAAATGAATCTCTGAAAGTAACTCCCAAAAATGCCCCTCAGGAATCTCGCCAAAAATACCCTGAACTAGACTTTCCTAGGAATTGAACAGACCACTAACTGGGTACTGCTCCTCCACAGTATTCTAGCTATTTACTCAATAGCTATTCGGAATACTTCACAAAAGACTAATCCAATCTTATTCTCTAAACCCAAACTTGCTCTCACTAACACCAACTCTTCTTTTCTAACACCCAAACTCCAACTGACTAACCTGGGATTTCAAGTCCCAGTTTAAAAGGATACTTTCCCCCTCTAGACCACTTAGCCTCCGCCCCATCTTCCTAGCCAATCGTAGCCTTCTTATTTTCCCTCTAAGACTTGAACATGGCCCCTCAAGGCAAACTTAACTAAAATGGCTGCCCCCTGTCTCCCTTTTCTAAAATGGATGCCGTAGCTTCGCCAGGCCCACTCCCTTAGTCTTTAGGCAGCCAGCTAAGGTAAGGGTTTCATTACAACGTATAACTGTGTTCTGCACATGTGTGTCTTTACAGATATATATGCAAAAATATGCAGTTAGCCAACAAAATGTATTTCTCTAGATCAGATGATGTTGAAATTATATAACTTCAAGAATTAGTGGCTAGAATTATTTGCTTTTCCTTTTCCTTTGCTTTCTTCTTTGGTGTCGTCTTTTGAATTATGATTGTCAAAGCAGGAATGGTCCTATTCCTTATGTCCTGTTCAGCCATGGAAACCTGCTAGGTGATCTTGGGTAAATCTCTCAGTCTTTGAGAAAGGCAATGGCCACCTTCTTATGAATTAATCTTGCCAAGAAAAAAATGAATGCAGGGTCACTTTAACTTAGAATTGACTTGAGAGTATGTAACAACAAACACCTGCCAAATTATTAGCCCCCTTCTACACCACCATATAATCCAGATTATCTGCTTTGAAATGTATTATATAAAATCCAGTTGACCTATATCAGTGTTCAGCAAACTTTGGTTTTCCAGTGTTGCCATGCCTCTATGCTCAATATGGGATTCTAGAGAGAGTTAATCTACAGCAGTGGTTCTCAACCTGTGGGTCCCCAGGTGTTTTGGCCTACAACTCCCAGAAATCCCAGCCAGTTTACCAGCTGTTAGGATTTCTGGGAGTTGAAGGCCAAAACATCTGTGGACCCACAGGTTGGGAACCACTGATCTATAGTATACCAGTGTGTTTCCAACTCCGGTCTTCCAGGTGTTTGGGATTTCAAACATGATGGTTTGGTGCTTAATTTGTAAAACCATAATGTAATTTGACAATTAATAGGCCTTTCCTTAATCCCTCCTTATTGTCCAACATTTACACTTATCCAACATTCTGCCAGCCCATTTATGTTGGATAAGTGGGACTATACTGTAGTAACAACCTTCCCAATAATCACACATGGCTATCATGCCATGTCTTAAGCTTCTCTGAGGTGGTAGGGAGTACCTACTGCTTATGTTTATTTATTTTTTTATTTTATATACTTGTACCCTGCCCTTCTCACCCCTGAGGGGGGACTCAGGGCAGCCTGAGCCACACCAAACATGGTTTGGTGCTGTTGGAAAAGCCACACTAGTTCTCTCTTCCGCCGCCCCCACCCCATCTTTTGTCATGGTGGTGTCTTGTTGTGACTTAGTACAGGGTGAGGCAGCAAATCTTCCTTTTTTCAAAACTTAATAAAACCCATTGTATGAATCAGATTTTTTTTATAATGTAGGCGCATACCTAAAGTTTTGTTTTACGTAGTTTTGAACATCAAATTAGGTATGTGACATCCCCCATTCTCCATACATTGAGTAAACCAATTTCTGGTGTTTGTCATGACTCTTGCCAGCATAGCAGGCGTTGCGTTGGCAATTTCTTCCTGGATGTTGGTCTTCAAATCTTGTAGGGTCCTTAGGTGGTTTACAGAAACATGGGATTTCAAAAAGCCTCATAGAAAAAAAAATAACAAGGGGCCAAATCTGGAGAGCGGGCCGGCCACTCCAAATCCTCTCAAAAAGTAGGCCTTAACAGCAAAAGCATGCTCCTCACTGTTCCAATGCATGATGGTGATTGAACTGTGTCAGGACAAAACTTTATACTCCCACCTCTTGAAAAGGTATGGCCCGACTTACCGGGCCAAAGAAGTTGCGGGGCAGGGCGTCCCCCACCCCCATTCTTGCCTCGGGGGGGGGGCTTCTTTCTCCCAGAATCCCCCTCTGATGGCGGGAAGGTTTCCCGCCGGCAGGTCAAGGGGCCAATGGCCAGCTGACCACGCCCACCGCAGGTGAGGCCTGAGCTGGCCTCTCCCTCCTTGTGGGCAGCCTTCATTACGCTGCCCCAGGCTCCCCAGCAGGCATTCGGCCTGCAACAGCTGATCCATCCCACCCACCCTGCATGCGGTTTATGTTTTCTTTGGCAGTTAACTTTTGTTGGTTAACTTGTCATGGTTACCTGTTAACAGTTACTTGTTTGTTATGCTCCTTGTCACAACTCCTTGTTGGCGTGGGGCATGGGCCCTGGATCTGGTTTGGTATCCCCCTCTAGCGGTTAAGGGGGGGCGCCCGGTGGTCCCAGGGGTGCCGAGTTGCGTCTGCCCGGTATTGTGCCGGCGGCACCCTGGTGTGTGCGGATCGGGCAGTATTGGGCTGCCCGATCATGATCCAGGACCCATACTTGGCTGCCAACCCTTGTTCCTGTTATCAATAAATGAGTTGTGGCCATTGTTCATCCCACATCTTGTGTGAGTGTACTTCTTGGGTTGGCTGTGGGAGGTGTATTGCACTTGCACACACAACAAGACTACTAGCGCTCTGCTGCGTCTTCAACCAACTGAATGGCGCACATTTTAAAAAAGGAAGTTATGCCGCCTCACCCTGTACTTACCTTTCCCTGGTGTTGACTCTGACATCAGTCAGGGTGATGGTGCACCAAGGAGAAGAAAAGGGGGAAGAGCAGGAAAGCCATTCAGCACTCATTCCCCTTCCCTCCCAGCCTCTCACTGCTTTGTAGTTATTTCTAACTTTGCTCAAAAATATCTGAGATCCATAAATAATAAAAAATAGCAAATAAAAATGTGCTTCATTGTGTAGGAATACAATCAGAAGTCTAAGCAATGCATATACATTCAAAGAAGAAACTGAGATTTTAAAAAGGATGATTTTCAGCATTGTTTCCCTGTAGTTAGACAGTGTGGGAAAATGTGTGTGTGGGAAGGGCTGTACATATGATAGATCAAACTTTTTTTTAAAAAGGGTTTTTTTTAACCAATTCTACTGAGAAAACAGAAGGGTATAGAAAAAAACCCAATTAAAGTACAAAACATCCTTAAAAGAACAGTAATGATTAAATGGGCTGCCAGTAGGAAGTATAAATATTTAACAAAGATGACTGAACTCAGGGATGGAACAAAGACAGTAAAATAAGGAAAGAGAATCAGAGTCTCAAAGTATGTTAGAAATCAAAAAAACTAATCAGGTTCAGACTACTACAGAAAAGGAAAAAGAAGCTGGCAACGCAAAGACGAGAGTGCATTAAGCTGCAATTATTTTTTACTTCACAGTTCAAAGGAGTATAACAATTACAAATACGATCTCACAGAAAGCAAGACAAGGAAAGGAATCGTTGTGGGTTTAAGAGAAATATTGGAAGGTGGAGATTCAAGAACCTCCAAATAGCTATAAATTCCACTGCCTTGTCAAATGAATACAGAAAATATACTATATGTATTATTAATAGAAACTGTGCCCTTCAAGATTGTGCAGGATGGATTATAAAAATCAATCGAAATCAAGATATTAAAAAAGAATCACAGGTTTGGAAGAGACAACAGGGCTATCTAATCCAACTCCCTCCCATGCAGGAATATATCATAGCATAACATTATAAACCTTGGCCAGAATTCTGTATAGCAGTTATGAATGCACAACATGCAGTTATGCACTTATGAGTGTTATGTATTCACAATCCCTACATAGCCCAACTTTTTACTTACTAGAAAGCAGCTGCTGTGATCAGTTCAGCTCTAGTCTCCTGTCCCTCAGGAAGCAGCTGTCTGATAATCTAATTGCCCCATGCACAAATAATCTCTTGGACAAGGAGGAATTGTGACAGGAATCCTGTTTCTGCTCCTCCCAATAGGGATTACTCATGGGATGGGATGGAAATGACAGCCAGCTAATTCTCATAAAGAGGGTAACAGACCCTATTGATCAACTGGCGACTGCTGCTTGGTAAGTGCGTATTCATTCCATATTGTGTTACTGCAGTGTTTATGATTGCACATATATACAAGCCATACAAGATTCCAACGAATTTGAAATTAACAGCTCCTCAGACCTATACAAGTAAGTGCAATTAAAGCCATATCATCAGCGTATAAAATAATAGAAACTCTTTTACTCAACAATTCTGAGCCAGACAAAAATGCTAGAATCATTTTATTTATTTATTTATTTATTTATTTATTATTTAAACTTATATGCCGCCACTCCCCTGGGGCTCGGAGCGGCTTACAAGAATAGCTAAAATCTAACAAAATTTAAAAGCATGTCATTCGGGTATAAATTTAAAAAGCAATACTGCCAATAGATATCCTTGTTTTACTTCTTTGGATCAATTTATGAGCAAGTAATGCAAACCGTTAGTCTTGTAGTTGTATTAGAATAAATAACTTTGATTAAAAATCATTATTATATATATTAGTGTTTGGCCAGTTTATGCCTCAATAGGTTTCTGTCACTTGAGTGCTGCTAATGGCAAAAGTAACAAATAAATGTTTGACATTACCAGCTATTCCTTGTTAAGCCTAAAAATAAAGAGTCCAACAATGGTCAATAATATTCTTATTTTTATTATGTTTATTATTATTATTATTATTATTATTATTATTATTATTATTATTGAGTTGTAGTTCACCTACATCCAGAGAGCACTGTGGACTCAAACAATGATGGATCTGGACCAAACTTGGCACGAATACTCAGTATGCCCAAATCTGGGCCAAACTTCCCACACAGAAGCCCCATGATCAACAGAAAATACTGTCTTTTTCTGATGGTATTTGGTGACCCCTCTGACACCCCTCAGGGGCCCCAACTCCTAGGTTGGGAAACGCTGCAGTAGACAGAGGGGGCTCATCACACCCCTTTAAGAGTAGCTATAGGGCCCTTCCACACAGCCATATAACTCAGAACATCAAGGCAGATAATCCACAATACCTGCTTTGAACTGGAATATCTGTTGTCCATACTGCCATATAATCCAGTTCAATGTAGATTTTATACAGCTGTGTGAAAGGGACCATAGAGTGTGCAAACCACTTTAAATCCTATGACTGCTTCCTGCAGAATTCTGGGTTTTGTAATTTAGGGAGTTGCCTTTAAAATGCTCAGCCAGGGAGGCCCTGAGTCTCAATTAACTGCAGCTGCACCAAGCAAAGGAGTTTCAAGAGCTGAGAATGGAGCAGTGAATGATGAATTAACCAGCCTCTTGCAAGGTATGATGCAATAACCAATTGATGTATAGATTATGCCTTACTTCACAAACAGAAACAATGGGTGCTCCTGGTGAAATGGGGGTTGTGCAAACCCCAGCCTTAATATTTTTCTTTGGAGAATATTCCATCTGCAAAATTCCAGAATCTTGAATCCCAGAAGAAAATTGTGTTCAATTCTCCTTTATTCTTCCTGATGGGGTTTAGCATGTATTGTCGAAGGCTTTCATGGCTGGAATCACTGGGTTGTTGTAGGTTTTTTTCCGGTTATATGGCTATGTCTAGAGGCATTCTCTCCTGATGTTTTGCCTGCATCTATGGCAAGCATCCTCAAAGATAGTGACATGCTGCTTTCCTCTCTAATGACAAAAGGCCATTAATTTAAAGAGGAATGGCAACCTTTTAGACTTTGCTTTGTTTGCTTATGTGGAAAATGAAATTGACTTTGGGAGGCTTTCGAGGTGTACAAAATTCTGATGAAAAAGTATTGGGTAAGTTCCTCACTACCTCTGAGGATGTTTGCCATAGATGCAGGCGAAATATCAGGAGAAATGCCTCTAGAACATGGCCCTATAGCCCGAAAAAACCCACAAGAACTTAAGTTTTGATTCTTGGGTAAGTTTTTGGCCATGGCCATGTGTCGGATTTTGCATCCTAAGTATGAATTTAACTAATGTGATCCAACTTATGAGGACTTATGAGCCAACAATGTGATGTGGCGGCAAAAAAAGCCAATGGGATTTTGGCCTGCATCAATAGGAGGATAGTGTCTAGATCCAGGGAAATCATCTTACCCCTCTATTCCGCCTTGGTTAGATGACACCTGGAATATTGTGTCCAATTCTGGGCACCACAATTCAAGAGAGATATTGACACGCTGGAATGTGTCCAGAGGAGGGTGACTAAAATAATCAAGGGTCTGGAGAACAAGCCCTATGAGGAGTGACTTAAGGAGCTGGGCATGTTTAGCCTGAAGAAGAGAAGGCTGAGAGGAGATATGATAGCCATGTATAAATATGTGAAAGGAAGCCACAGGGAGGAGGGAGCAAGCTTGTTTTCTGCTTCCCTGGAGACTAAGACACGAAACAATGGCTTCAAACTATAAAAGAGGAGATTCCATCTGAACATTGGGGGACTCCTGTTCCGCACCACAACCTTTGACTTGTGGGGTTCCTCAGGGTTCAATACTGTCCCCCATGTTGTTTAACATCTACATGAAGCCGCTGGGTGAGATCATCCGGAGTTTCGGGGTGCGGTGTCATCTGTACGCAGATGATGTCCAACTCTGTCACTCCTTCCCACCTGCTACTAAGGAGGCTGTCGAGGTCCTGGCCGCTGTAACGGTCTGGATGAGGGCGAACAAACTGAAACTAAATCCAGACAAGACAGAGGTACTCCTGGTCAGTCGCAAGGCCGAACGGGGTATAGGGTTACAGCCTGTGCTGGACGGGGTCGCACTCCCCTTGAAGGCGCAGGTTCGCAGCTTGGGTGTGACCCTGGACTCATCGTTGAGCCTGGACCCCCAGGTTTCAGCGGTGACCAGGGGAGCATTTGCACAGCTCAGGCTCGTGCGCCAGCTGCGCCCGTATCTCGGGAAGTCTGACTTGGCCACGGTGGTACACGCTCTTGTCACATCCCGCCTGGACTACTGCAACGCTCTCTACATGGGGCTGCCCTTGAAGACGGCCCGGAAGCTTCAGCTGGTTCAGCGCGCGGCAGCCATGTTACTAACTGGAGCGGGTGGCAGGGAGCACACAACGCCCTTGTTGTCCCAGCTCCACTGGCTGCCGATTTGCTACCGGACCCAATTCAAGGTGCTGGTTTTGGCCTACAAAGCCCTAAACGGTTCCGGCCCAAAATACCTTTCCGACCGCATCTTGGCCTACGAGCCCACGAGGACCTTGAGATCGTCTGGGGAGGCCCTTCTCTCGATCCCGCCTGCCTCACAGGCACGGCTGGCGGGGACGAGGGAGAGGGCCTTCTCGGTGGTGGCCCCCCGGCTGTGGAACACTCTCCCTGCACACATCAGACAAGCGCCTTCCCTCATGTCCTTTCGAAAAAGCCTTAAGACATGGCTGTTCGAGAGGGCATTTAATTAAGTGCTAAACAATACGGTAATGAGAACTGGAATGGAACAAGGAATATGAGACTGGCTATGATTCCACTAAGAGACGAAGCGGATTTTTAGTGTCGTCTGTAATTGTTGTATAGTTTATATGTTGTTGAAACTGGCTTTTTGTAATTGTCTTTTATGTGTACTGTACACCGCCATGAGTCGCCCTTATGGGCTGAGAATGGCGATTAATAAGTGCATCAAATAAATAAAAATAAATAAACATGAGGAAGAACTTCCTGACTGTGAGAGCCGTTCAGCAGTGGAACTCTCTGCCCCGGAGTGTGGTGGAGGTTCCTTCTTTGGAAGCTTTTAAACAGAGGCTGGATGGCCATCTGTCAGGGGTGCTTTGAATGCAATATTCCTGCTTCTTGGCAGTGGGTTGGACTGGATGGCCCATGAGGTCTCTTCCAACTCTTTGAGCAGAGTAGCAGCAGAGTAGCATAGCGCAAGGGCAGATGTCTTCACTGTGCCTGGTTGTGATCCCCAGGTTCTGCCAGTCACCTTTCGTATGATATTGTTTCTAGTGCCCACTTATTGCTTGATGTTCAGGCAGTGCTTCTTGTAGGTCAGAGCACGGTCCAGAGTGACTCCCAGGTATTTGGGTGCGCTGCAATGCTCCAGTGGGATTCCTTCCCAGGTAATCCTCAGAGCTCGGGATGCTTGTCTGTTCTTAATGTGAAAGGCACATGTCTGTGTTTTAGATGGATTAGGGATCCGTTGGTTTTCCCTGTAATAGGCAGTAAGAGCACCTAGAGCTTCGGAGAGCTTCTGTTCAACCATCTCAAAGCTCCCTGCTTGAGCGGTAATGGCATGATTATCAGCATAGATTAAACTCTCTGTCCCTTCTGGCAGTGGCTGGTCATTTGTGTAAATGTTGAACACACTTCCCTGAGGCAGGCCATTCTTTTGTTTCCGCCATCTGCTTCTCTGGCCCTGGAACTCAACAAAAAAGCTCCTGTTCTGTAGCAGGTTTCCTATGAGGCGGGTGAGGTGCTAGTCCTTTGTGATATTATACATTTTTCTCAGGAGGAGGCGGTGGTTCACAGTATCATAAGCCGCTGACAGGTCTATGAAGACAGCTCCTGTGATCTGCTGCCTTTCAAAGCCATCTTCTATGTGCTGAGTCATGTTCAGCACTTGGGATGTGCAGCTTTTGCCTTTCCTGAAGCCAGCTTGCTGTGGAATCAGACAGGGGCCTATTTTTTCCCGTAATTCTATGCAAAATAAGTCTCTCCAGAACTTATTTTGGTGGCACAACAGGGAGATTGGTCTGTAGCCTTTTGGATCATTACGGTCTTTGCCTATTCCCCTGACAGCTGGAAAATCACCTGGTTGATGTTCCCACTCAACTCGAGGTGAGAAAATGTGTATCTGCTCTGGTAATGACCACAATTACGGATGTGAGAGCTGGACCTTAGGGAAGGCTGAGCGAAGGAAGAGAGATGCTTTAGAACTGTGGTGTTGGAGGAAAGTTCTGAGAGTGCCTTGGACTGCGAGAAGACCCAACCAGTCCATCCTCCAGGAAATAAAGCCCGACTGCTCACTGGAGGGAAGGATACTAGAGACAAAGTTGAAGTACTTTGGCCACATCATGAGGAGACAGGAAAGCCCAGAGAAGACAATTATGCTGGGGAAAGTGGAAGGTAAAAGGAAGACAAGTCTGAAGATTGTAAGTCTCTAACTGCCATTCACTGACAAAAAGTGTAGTGTGTAGCATGTGTGAAACAATGCTGTAATGGGGGAGGAAAGCGCCAGACACTCCAAACTATGGAGACCTGTCCTTCACTGTCAGAGACATTGTCGTCTCATGCATTGTGCTTCTCACAACACTGGTGCCACAACATTGAGATGTATTCTTATCATGCCACTTGCTGTGGTGTGTACCAAAAATATATGGAACATCTCCCTATTGTTCATCCCATTTCGGGACTTTGATATGAAAGCAGTGAACTTGTGGACAAAGGAATGGAAATGCCTTCTTTAATTCCCCCCTTTCTACATATATATGTGTTGTGAATATAGCTCTTAGTAGAATCTTAGTTGAAGTACTTTGGCCACATCATGAGGAGACAGCAAAGTCTGGAGAAGACAATTATGCTGGGGAAAGTGGAAGGTAAAAGGAAGAGGGGCCGACCAAGGGCAAGATGGATGGATGGCATCCTTGAAGTGACTGTATTGACCTTGGAGCTGGGGGTGGTGACGGCCGACAGGGAGCTCTGGCGTGGGCTGGTCGTCACGAAGAGTCGGAGACGACTGAACGAATGAACACAATGACCACAGCCTTCTCCAAAGCCAATGGGGTATCAGTCAGAGCAAGGAGGTCTCCAACTCATTGACTCTTCATGGAAATGCATCTTGCACCCTCACCTCAATAGTTCTGTTTTGAAAAGGCTGCGTTGGCATCCTCCATTTTCTCTTTTAAAAATTATCTTCAGCAAATGGCGGTTTCCAAAGCACTGCTGCATAAAATTAGTAAAAATTAGATTGCTTTTCTATGAGTAACTGATCAGGCCCCCTTAAGCCTTTTAAAAGAGTGTCAGTCCCCACATTTAAACAAATGACAAGCTGAAGGATAATTTCAGTTCTGTGGCTTTATTAAAAAAAAAAGTTCAGGCAATAAATGCATTTGAGCGTCCTCCCTGAGCAGCGAAAGCCTGGGCGCCTTTCCATTTTATTTCCTACAGGACTAGTAATTCATGTCATTTAGACCCTGCACTCATTTAATTCTGAGAGCTGCTAGCCTTCCCCTCCACATTTCCCCACCCCTCCAAGTGTTTGGTCCCTCCGGATGCTCACTAATTCAAGCAGAAGGGTTCATTAAAGGCTGAACTCTCTTTAGGGACATGCCATTTTCACCATTTGTCCTTGTTCCTCCTTCACCAAGCCCATACATTCATAGCACAGTCCTTGCTGGATAAGAGAGAGGTGGCAGGGCGGGCAGGGGGAACAAAAGCAAACTGTATGAGCCTGGAAGTGAAAGAAAACCGAAACTCTCCCAATTGGACCAGAGGGAGCATCTGTAATTCATTTTGTTGGAAAAACAACATCCAATCACCCGCACACATATGGTGTTAGTGTTTGAAAAGTTCACAGCCTGGCAAACAGAGCCACTGTGGTCCCATCCAAGTTTGCAGGAAACAGAAAGGTCCATCTGTGAGCTAAGTCCTTGGCTGGCTTTCTTACTTGATGGAATATATAAGTTACTGTGCTTCGGCAAGGCCGGGTAGGCAGCAGGATCAGATTTATGGCACCAATGCTATCTAGTTCTCATTAATATTGAGTTTTGCATATTTCATCTCTAACTGCAGTGGGGTGAGCCAACACGATACTTTCCTTCCCATTTCCTCATCTGCAAAAGGAAAAGGGATATGCCTTCTTTATTTAAATTGGGGGGGGGGGGGGCATTAGCTGCTGTTTGACTGACTTCATTACTATAACAGTGAGCCCCCAGTGGCGCAGTGGGTTAAACCCCTGTGCTGGCAGGACTGAAGGTCGCAGGTCGCAGGTTCGAATCTGGGGAGAGGTAGATGAGCTCCCTCTATCAGCTCCAGCTCCTCATGCGGGGACATGAGAGAAGCCTCCCACAAGGATGATAAAAACATTAAAATCATCCAGGCGTCCCCTGGGCAACGTCCTTGCAGACGGCCAATTCTCTCACACCAGGAGTCACTCCTGACACGACAAAAAAACAACAAACTATAACAGTATTTCCATTGAACAAATTGTTTGAAGTGCTGGGCTCTTGTAGTATTTTTCGGGCTATATGGCTATGTTCTAGAGCAGGGGTCCTCAAACTATGGCCCGGGGGCTGGATACGGCACTCCAAGGTCATTTACCTGGCCCTCGCTCAGGGTCAACCTAAGTCTGAAATGACTTGAAAGCACACAACAATAACAAGAACAATCCTATCTCATCAACCAAAAACAGGCCCACACTTCCCATTGAAATACTAATAAGTTTATATTTGTTTAAATTGTTCTTCATTTTAATTATTGTATTGTTTTTAAATGTCTTTTGCACTACAAAATAAGATATGTGTCGTATGCAAAAGAATTCATTCATGCTTTTTTTTCAAATTATAATCTGCCCCCCCAACAGTTTGAGGGACTGTGACTTGGCCCTCTGTTTAAAAAGCTTGAGGACCCCTGTTCTAGAGGCATACTCTTCTGACGTTTCACCTGCATCTACAGCAAGCATCCTCAGAGGTGTCAGAGGTGGACCCCCCAGTGGCGCAGTGGTTTAAATCCTTGTGCCGGCAGGACTGAAGACCGACAGGTCGCAGGTTCAAATCCGGGGAGAGGCGGATGAGCTCCTTCTATCAACTCCAGCTCCCCAAGCGGGAACATGAGAGAAGCCGCCCACAAGGATGATAAAAACATCAAATCATCCGGGTGTCCCCTGGGCAACGTCCTTGCAGATGGCCAATTCTCTCACACCAGAAGCGACTTGCAGTTTCTCAAGTCGCTCCAGACACGACAAAAAAAAAATCCTCAGAGGTTTTGAGGTCTGAGGATGCTTGCCATAGATGCAGGCGAAATGTCAGGAGAGAATGCCTCTAGAACATGGCCATATAGCCCGAAAAAAACCCTACAACAACTCAGTGATTCCAGTCATGAAACTCTTCGATAATACATTGTTTGAAGTGCATTGAAAATTACTATTACAAAATAACAAAAACAACACCAATGTACAGAGTGAGGAAGCATAACTTCCTTTTTTTAAATGTGTGCCATTCAGTTGGTTGAAGACGTAGCGGAGCGCCAGTAGTCTCGTTTGAGAGGCAGGAGTATAAAGTTTTGTCCTGACACAGTTCAGTCGCCATCATGCGTTGGAACAGTGAGGAGCGTGCTTTTGCCGTTGAGGCCGACTTTTCGAGCGGATTTGGAGTGGCCGGCCCACTCTCCAGATTTGGCCCCTTCTGATTTTTTTCTATAGTTTTTTTTTTTAATCCCATGTTTATGTGAACTGTCCAAGGACAAGATTTGAAGACCAACATTCAGGAAGAAATTGCCAACATAACGCCTGCTGTGCTGGCAAGAGTCATGACAAATACCAGAAATCGGTTTACTCAGTGTATGGGGAATGGAGAATGGGGGACATCACCTACCTAATTTGATCTTCAAAACTATGTAAAACAAAACTTTAGGCATGTGCCTACATTATAAAAAAAATCTGATTCATACAATGGGTTTTATTAAGTTTTGAAAAAAGGAAGTTATGCTGCCTCACCCTGTATATGTATCAGGTGAATTGATGCCGTATTACTCCTAGTAATATAGCCATGATATAAAACCACAATAATGAAAACTCTTGAGCCTACAGAATTAACCGATGAAATAACCTTGAAAGCCTGATAGAATACTTCTGTGTTCTTGTAGGAAGCCCACCCTAGCTTGGTGCTTCTCCGGCCATCTGATATGGGACACCAGCAACTTTGTCTCCATATTCATATTGATTACAAACTTTCCAAGGATCAGCAGCCAGGAACCATCATTTTGGTTAGCACTGATTTAGATGCTACCCATGTTCTGTGGCTATTGGTAGAGTGATTACACATAAGCTTGAATCCTATTGTTAGTCCTATGCTAGAGTATAAGCATGGGATTACGGGGAAATTATCCACATCCTGTCTTACCATCCAACAAATGAATAAATAGGTCTACTGAGATTGGGACCAACTAAGAGGGTTTGGGAAGTAATAGCTATTGCATCACTGCATTCATTCAGTCAACAACAACAATAATAGAGTGACCTAAACCATAGTAAATAACTATATACAAAGTGAAACAATAAAAACAATACTTTTATGGATATGAGCGCTTCTTAACTGTAGAATTAATATAATGTTTAATATATTGTCGAAGGCTTTCATGGCTGGAATCACTGGGTTGTTGTAGGTTTTTTCGGGCTATATGGCCATGTTCTAGAGCAGTGTTTCTCAACCTGGGGGTCGGGACCCCTGGAGGGGTCGCAAGGGGGTGCCAGAGGGGTCACCAAAGACCATCAGAAAACACAGTATTTTTTGTTGGTCAAGGGGTTTCTGTGTGGGAAGTTTGGCCCAATTCTATCGTTGGTGGGGTTCAGAATGCTCTTTGATTGTAGGTTAACTATAAATCCCAGTAACTACAACTCCCAAATGTCAAGATCTATTTTCCACAAACTCCACCAGTGTTTACATTTGGACATATTGAGTATTCGTGCCAAGTTTGGTCCAGATCCATCATTGTTCGAATCCACAGAGCTCTCTGGGTATAGGTGAACTACAATTCCAAAACTCAAGGTCAATGCCCACCAAACCCTTCCAATATTTTCTGTTGGTCATGGGAGTTCTCTATGCCAAGTCTGTTTCAATTCCATCATTGGTGGAGTTCAGAATGTTCTTTGATCGTAGGTGAACTATAAATCCCAGCAACTACAACTTCCAAATGACAAAATCAATCCCCCATCCAACTCCACCAGTATTCAAATTTGGGCGTATTGTGTATTTGTGCCAAATTTGGTCTAGTGAATGAGACTACATCCTGCATATCAGATATTTACATTACGATTCGTAACAGGTGCAAGATTACAGTTGTGAAGTAGCAACAAAAATGATGTTATGGTTGGGGGTCACCACAACATGATGAACTGTATTAAGGGGTCGAGGCACCAGGAAGGATGAGAACCACTGTTCTAGAGGCATTCTCTCCTTACGTTTCACCTGCATCTATGGCAAGCATCCTCAGAGGTAGTGAGGGGATGCTCATCTCACTACCTCTGAGGATGCTTGCCATAGATGCAGGCAAAACGTAAGGAGAGAATGGCCATATAGCCTAGAACATGGCCATATAGCCCGAAAAAACCTACAACAACCCAATATAATGTTTACTGCCATTGCCCATTGCTATGCAATTCTAGTTGGGTGAGACACTAGCACTCTTTTGCAGAACTCCCATGATTCCATAATGTCGAGCCATGCCAATTGAGGTGATAGCAAACTGTATTAATTTTACAATGTAGATGCACTCTGTGTGTGGTTTTTTACTTCCTTATTAATTCAAGGCAAATTGTATAACCAGCTCCCCCCTCACTAAAGTTAATCTCCGAAGGGACTGAGAAATTGCACATTCCCCAATCTTTGCTTCTGAGAGCAATTTTCGCTCCATTGTATAAATCACTTGGACTCCCATTTCCTTACTGAGAAGAACATTTCTTGGCTCAGCTATCATCTGAAGAATGGTTTTGTTTTTGCTTCCCTTGTACCTGAATGGAGATGCATTTTGTCAGCACCATGCCAACTTTTAATCACTGGCATTGTGCTATTCCTGCTCAAGATGTCTTGCTTGGTGCTCAGCCTGGACACTGGCAACCATAAAGGGCATGTGTGTGGTGGGCACGTCTACAGGTTACCTGTCAACTCAGCACACAGTTGTGCAAATCAGATTTAAGCAAGATGTGCCTGTATTGGAATTTATGGGCTTACATTTGTGCTATAGAAATATGCTCTGACTGAAGGCAAATGTTAAAGCACGTGTGCTGGTTTTCTAGCCGCTTGACAGAAAGCAGAACTCCAAGGCAACTCAAAAATAGCAATTAGGAAATTCTGCTGAGAACGTTTGCTGACTGAAGGCAGGAGTAAGAGTATCGACAGACCTTCAAATACTGGATTACTTGCAAGGTTCTTAGAAACATGTTGCAAGATTATCAATAGTTCTCATGAACCATTGAGTGCATTTATTGCTTCCGTAGCAGTCAGGAACTTTAAATTGGCATGATGGATTGGTTGCAGAGCAGGCTGCAATCAATATGGCACATTTCAATGAATATCATGGCTTTAAGGTTCATTAAGGGTGAGTGGCTTATTTAGCATTTCAAGGCAGTGAGACGGCTTAGATCAGCTGTGCGATTTGTTAACAATGGTTCTTCTGACTCATTTGGAAGCTTTTGTTCATTATGTCTGTAGGCAATATTCTTTGGCGTTTTTATGAAGGGTATCATTGCTGTGTTTTGCATTTTCAGACTAGGGAAAAAAATGTCCTTCCGGGAAAGTTGGAAAGAAAGACCCTTGTGGGCAAAACTTTGCCGAAAATGAAGTGCAATGCATATATAATCCATTTAAGTTCTTCTTCTGCAAGACCCACTAAAACAAATGGAAATTGAGCAAGAGAGCGCAAGTATTGACACTGTCATTCCTTGTAGTGGAACTAGGGCTGGGCAACCACGGAAAAATTTGTTTCTAAACTCGATTCGTTTTTTGGGGGTTTTTGCGTTTTGATATTTAAAAGAATTCCAAAATTTTTCTTTAAAAAAGTTAGATATTTACGAAATTTCGTAAATTACGAAACAATTACGAAACGATTTCGAAACAAATACGAATCGATTCGTTAATGGCGGACGCGACCGCGCAATACGCTAAAAAACCTCCATATGGGACAGGGGGAACTTTTGAAGCTTCCCTCTCCCTCTGTTGTTGACTGTTGGTGTGATATTTATAATTTTTTTTCACTGATTAAACAAACAACAGCTATAAAACTTGCCCCAGACATGCGGAAATAATAACGAAACGATTTCGAAACGATTTCGAAACGAATACGAAGCAATTACGAAACGAATTGAAAAATTCGTTTCGTTTTTTAGATGCTCCCGAATGGTTCAAAATTGCTTCATTATAAAAAAATAACGAATTTTTAACGAATTACGAAATTACGAAATGAAACCGCCCAGCCCTAAGTGGAACTCATAGGGAGAAACTTTCCCTTTTATCTGTAGGCCAGCAGGCATCACACCCATAATGAGTTTCTAGAATGAAACTCATTTCAACCATTTATTGTGGAATAAAAATAAAAATCCAACTCTTGTGCTGACAAATTAAAACATGTGCCATAGACATTTTTCTTCTAATATCTCTTGAATAGGACTGGAAACTGTAATACCCAAACTGAAGTGGCTTGCTTTTACAGTAGACCTCCTTTTGGATTCTGCATCCATAAATTCAACTATCCATGGTTTGTGAATGTTTTAAAAATCCAGACAGTATATCTTAATTTTTACCATCTATATAAATAAAAATGTAATGTAAGTGTACATAGTCTACATACATATGTAAGTCTACATAGGGACCACCAAACGCAGCATTGCCCAAACACGAATCAAGGAACATGAAAGGCACTGCAGACTACTTCAGCCAGAGATATCAGCCATAGCAGAGCACCTGATGAACCAACCTGGACACAGCAGATTATTTGAGAACACAGAAATGCTGGACCACTCCGACAACCACCATGTCAGACTACACAGAAAAGCCATTGAAATCCACAAGCATGTGGACAATTTCAACAGAAAGGAAGAGACCATGAAAATGAACAAAATCTGGCTACCAGTATTAAAAAAAACCTCTAAAATTATAACAGCAAAACAGCAGAGAGGAAACAACCAGGGACATCTTAACACCTATCAGCAAGAGATTTTCCCAGGCTCAGCCAGGCCTTCAAATGCTAATGAAGATGGTCAGTTGAAACATTCACACCTAGCTCCAGCAGAGAAGAGCTCCTTGCCCCACCCCAGCCATTCCACAGATATATAAACCCATTGTCCTAATTCCAACAGACCTCACTACCTCTGAGGATGCTTGCTATAGATGCAGGCGAAACGTCAGGAGAAATGCCTCTAGAACATGGCCATATAGCCCGAAAAAACCCACAAGAACCTAATGTAATGTTTGTTTGTGGGATTAACATAACTCAAAACCACAGGATGAATTGACGCATTATTCACCGATACATCACACAGTCTTAGACACTTGGGAAGTGTCCAATGTGTGTTCCAATAAAAGAGCCAGCAGAGTGATCTTGTTTGCTTTGGACCCATCTTGTTGTGTTTTTAATAATAATAATAATTATAATAATAATACCACCTTTATTTGTATACTGCCCTGTCTCCTCAAAGGGACTTACGGTGGTTTTCAGCATGTAAGGCACACATTGAATCTATATTTTTTAAAATGTTCTGTGCATAATGAGTTCCTTAAAAACAAAAGAACCAATGAACGAAATCACACCAAATTTGGCAACAAAACGTCTCACAACAAAAGGAGTGACCATCACTCAAAAAATTATGATTGTGTCATTTGGGAGTTGTAGTTGCTGAGATTTATAGTTCACCTACAATCAAAGAGCATTCTGAACTCCACCAGTGATGGCATTGAACCAAACTTGGCACACAGAATTCCCATGACCAACAGAAAACACTGGAAGGGTTTGGTGGGCATTGACCTTGAATTTGGGAGTTGTAGTTCACCTACATCCAGAGAGCACTGTGGACTCAAACAATAATGGATCTGGACCAAACTTGGCACAAGCACCCAATACGCCCGAATATGAACACAGATGGAGATTGGGGGAAATAGACCTTAACATTTGGGAGTTGTAGTCACTGGGATTCACAGTTCACCTACAATCAAAGAGCATTCTGAACCCCACGAACGACAGAATTGGGGCAAACTTTCCACACAGAACCCCCATAACCAACAGAAAATACTTAAGGCCATCCAATCCAACTCCCTTCATCAGGGTAAGAAAACGTAATCAAAGTCCTCCTGACAAAGAGCCATCCAGCCATAGATATAGAAAGAAAGAAAGAAAGAAAGAAAGAAAGAAAGAAAGAAAGAAAGAAAGAAAGAAAGACAGACAGACAGACAGACAGACAGACAGACAGACAGACAGACAGATAGTGAGTTGTAGTTGCTGGGTTTTATAGTTCACCTACAATCAAATAGCATGATAGAATTGAATCAACCGGGGCATACAGGACTCCCGTGACCAACAGAAAACACTAGAAGGGTTTGGTGAGCATTGACCTTGAGTTTGGGAGTTGTAGTTCACCTACATCCAGGGAGAAATGTGGACTTAAACAATGATGGATCTGGACCAAACTTGGCACGAATATTCCATATGCCCAAATATGGACACAGATGGAGTTTGGGGGAAATAGACCTTGACATTTGGGAGTTGTAGTTACTGGGATTTATAGTTCACCTACAATCAAAGAGCATTCCCGAATCCCACGAACGACAGAATCAGGGCAAACTTCCGACACAGAACCCCCGTGACCAACAGAAAATATTTAAGGCCATCCAGTCCAACTCCCTTCACCAGGGCAAGAAAATGTAATCAAAGCCCTCCTGACAAAGAGACATCCAGCCATAGATATAGATAGATATGATTCACACACAGAGACATAGATATAGTATCATAGATTTGAAAGGGACACCTGAAGAAGGACAATTATATGTTGCATGTTCCAGACAAACTAGACACTCTCCACATCAACACTGACAAAGAAACAGCAAGAAATACCGTTTACCCACATACATAAAGAAATTACATATATTAGAAACCAACACTTTCTCATTACTTTATTTTCCAGATCAAAAGACTGGGCCACAGCAACACGTGGTAGGGGACAGCTAGTTGTCTATATGTGTGTAATGGTCTTGCTAATTATTGTCTTCCTCCTTTCCTTGCCTCTTTTCCATACAGAGAAAGAAAGCCCCTCGTCCACAGTTGGAAAGTTAAAATCCTTTCATGTATAAGAGCCAGTCAATGTCTCTGATCCAAATCTTCTGGGCAAGCACTCACTAACCATGAACCCCTCTGCTATTCATCTAATTCCACTGTCTCTGTGGCTGGGGATTCATACTAGAGAAGAAACCATAACAACAATCAGTAAATCGGCCCTTTGGCTGCAAACCTGACATTCCAAAGGGTCTATTTAAACTTTTCCATGTAAGCAACCTTCTTTTAAGTACTTTTTAGACAGCAAGTCAAGGAGAGGAGTGGAGACTGTGCCTCCTAAACTGTCAGAACAATATTGCTTGGCTTAGCTGGGTTCAGAGTGCAACAGGAAGGATAGTGGCTGCAATATTGCAAATGACAAATGGACCCCTGTCGGCTCATCAAGATAAATTAGTTCTATAAACCACTGCTCTGTCCACCCCCAGCTTGCCTTTAGCGCACTTTAACCTGCATCAAATGCAATCTAAGACAGGGCTGGGGAGCATCGCCTACGTTAATGGAAGCCTTGACGAGGCATACATGGAGGACTCTCAGCGCTGGTCTGTACCGTTGTCCCATTTCAATTGTCTGCTCTCACAAGGCTTTGTATTCTTTGAAGCTTGTCAATTAGTTGTAAATCTGCTGCCAGGAGAGCTGGTCCCAGCTCGGGAATTTGATCATTGTCAGACCTGGTTGAAGATTTTTGAAAAGGAAGAAGAATGGGGGAGAAGGGAGAAACAGAATGACAACAGGAAAAAAAAATCATGTTTCGGTACATTGGTAACTAATAGCTTTTGGAGTTGGTGCATGGTCCCCTTGCTTGCTGTGTTTCATTGTTGTGATGTGCAGGGCCCACCTTTCCACTGTCTGTCACAGGGCATCAGAGTCAGTGATAGAAAACCTCCCTTACATGCTGAAATCAGTATGACCTGCCTCTTACCAGTGGGCATAACTCTACAACATGTTCTTTGGCACATTTTCAGTTCATTGTTGGAGGGTGATGAGTAGGAACTTTTCTTTAGCCCAGCAGGTGCCTTTTACTAGTATTTCCACTACTCTGATTTCCTTTTTTTTTTTTTTGCAGTCACTCCATAATTTTTCAGAGTTTCTTCACTGCTATTGTAAGATAAAAGAAGACATAGCTTTATGTAACTGCTTTATGTAACTTGAGCTTGGAGAAAACTGTTACAGGTAAATAGTAGATACTAGGGCTGGGCGGTTTCGTTCGTTAATTTCGTAATTCGTTATTAATTTGTATTTAAATTAGCTTACAATCCGATATTGAGCCATGCAGGAATAGTGTGAGGAGTAATTAAAAATCAAAACAATTTTTCCAATTGTTTCGAAATTGTTTCGTAATTGTTTCGTAATTATTTCCGTATGTCTGGTGCAAGTTTTATAGTTGTTGATTGTTTTATCAGTGATAAAAAATAAATTATCACACCAACAGTCAACAACAGAAGGAGAGGGAAGCTTCAGAAGTTCCCCCTGTCCCATTTGGAGGGTTTTTTAGCATATTGCACAATTGCGTCCGCCATTAACGAATCGATTCGAAATAAATGAAATTTCGTAAATAACGAAATTTTGAAATCTCAAAATTTCGGAAGTATTAAGAATTTGGAAACGCTAGCGCCCCCTGGAAATGAATCGAGTTTAGAAACAAATTTTTCCGTGGTTACCCAGCCCTAGTAGATACTCTAAACTTATTACTTTTTCTTTTTAAAAATGTAATTACATGACATTAGAGTTTATCACACGAGGCAAGGCAATTACAATTACAGCAAGACTGCAGAACTTTCATATGATGTTGCTCTCCCAGTAAGTAGGAGACCATTAGAAAGTGTTTCTTTTACAAGAGCAGTGATTAATGGATTTTTGTATTCGTATTTTTGTATCCTTAAACGACTCCGGCCCAGTTTACCTGTCCGAACAAATTCTCCCCTATGAACCATGAAGGTTGTTAAGATCTTCTGGAGGGGCCTTTCTCTCAGTCCCACCATCCTCGCAAGTGTGTCTGGTGGGGACGAGGGATAGGGCCTTCTCGGTGGTGGCCCCTCGGCTCTGGAACTCTCTCCCACTGGAGATTAGAACTGCCCCTTCTCTCCTGACTTTTAAAAAATTGGTGAAATCCTGGCTCTGGAATTTAGCATTTGATGAGTGAGTCAAGAACTTCTGACCACACGGACGGATGGTAATGAATTGTGATTTCCTTTTTGGATGACTTGGCTTTATGTAATTATATGATTGCTTTTTAATATATTTTATGTATTAGTGTGTTATATGGTCTGATGTTTTAAAACTACTGTTTATGAATCTTGTTGTAAACCGGCCTGAGTCCCTCTCTGGAGGTTGAGAAGACCGGTATATAAAAGTTCTATATAATAATAATAAATAAAGGAAAGGCTTTCCAGGCTGTTTCCTATCAGGAAAGCAATGGCAAAAGAGTGATCATGTAGTAAGTTCAAAACAAAGAAGTCCTTCTGAAAATGCAGTTGGTCTGTCTCATATGCTATACTCCATTTATCTATATAAATAAACATGTAATGTTCGTTTGTGGGATTAACATAACTCAAAAACCACTTGACAAATTGACACGAAATTTGGACACTACACCCCCAACAGACCAATGAGTGACCATCACTAATAAAATCCCCACCCTCAAAACAGTGGAAAGGACTTAACCCCCCCCCCCAAAAAAAAAGCTAAATGGTGAAAAACTAAATGACAATACAGAAAAAACAGAAGGAAAAGGGAGGGAAGGAAGGGGAGAAAGAAAATAAGAAAGAAAGAAAGAAAGAAAGAAAGAAAGAAAGAAAGAAAGAAAGAAAGAAAGGAGGATGGAAAGGGAAGTAAGGAAAGAGGTAGAGAAAGAAGAAAGGAGAAAGAAAAGAAAAAGGGGGAAGAAAGGAAAGAAGTAGAGAAGGAAGGAAAGAGAGAAGGAAAGAAAATAAGGGAAGGAAGGAAAGAAGGAGCGAAGGAAGAGGGAGAGAAGGAAAAAGAGAAAGAAGGAAGGAAAGAGGTAGAGAAGGAAGAAAGGAGAGGAAAAAGGGGAAAGAAAAAGGGAGGAAAAGGAAGGAAAAGGTAGAGAAGGAAAGAAGGAAAGAGAGAAAGAAGGAAGACGGAAGGAAGGAAAGAGGTAGAGAAGGAAGGAAGGAGAGAAAGAAAGAAAAAAAGGGAAGGAAAGAGCGAGGGAAGGAAGGAGAGAAAGAAAGAAGAGAAAGAGGGAGGGAAGGTTGGCCACAGCAATGCGTGGCAGGTACAGCTAGTAATAAATATAACTATAAATATAAATGTAATGTTCATTTATGGGATGAACTTAACTCAAAAACCACTGGACGAATTGACACCAAATTTGGACACAATACACATATCAGGCCAATGAGTGACTGTCACTCATAAAAACACTGAAAATCACAGCAGAAGAGACTTAAAAAGCCAAGAAACAAAAAACAACAACATTACAACACATGCACAAAACCACATATATACACAAACACACACACATATACATATAAACAAATATATATACACACATATATACACACACAAAACACATATACACAGACTGGGCCACAAAAACATGTGGCAGGAGATGGCATTGTTGTGGCCCAGTCTGTGTATATGTATTTTGTGTGTGTGTATGTATATATATGTGTTTGTATATATTTGTGTATATGTGTAAATATGTTGTTTTGTGCATGCATTGTATTTTTTTTTGCTTTTTTGTCTCTTGTGCTGTGTTTTTCAGTGTTTTTATAAGTGATGGTCACTTGTTGGCATGATATATGTATTTTGTCCAAATGTGTGTATTCTCCCAGGGTTTTTTTATTTATGTTAACCATAAATACATAGACAGTATTTTATTTATTTTTATAGGATGTCTTTAGCAGTGTTTCTTTACTTTTTTAATGGCACAGCCTCTTAAAGCAGTTCCTCATGTTGTGGTGACCCCCAACCATAATCCTATTTTCGTTGCTCCTTCATAACTATAATTTTGCTACTCTTCTGAATCATCATGTAAATATCTGATATGCAAGATGTATTTATGTTGAAAGCCTTCGACAATACATTGTTTTTCAGTTGTTATAAATTGAACATAATTAAAGCAAACTGATTAATCACAAAAACAATAAGTTTGGGGTGTATGGACAACGGATGATGGGGTTTGGAGTATCTTCAACTGATTCAGCTCAGACTTCCACAAACCATGAAGACAGTCTCTGTGGCCATCTGTTAGCAGTTAATGACAGATCTGAGCCAAACTTGGCACACAGAACCTTCATGGCCATCAGAAAATACTGGAGGGGTTTGGGAGGAATCCACTGTAAAAGAATCCTAGTGTTGCAAGAGATCTCCAAGGGCCATCCAGTCCAACCTCCCTCTGTCATAAGGGAAAAACACAATCCAAGCACTCCTAACAGATGGCCATAGAGACTCTGATTAATATTATTATTATTAGAAATAGAATCCAAGGGCCATCCAGTCCAACCTCCCTCTGCCATTAGGGGAAAGCACAGCAAAACACTCCTGATAGATGGCCATTTAGACTCTCCGTAATAATAATAATAATAATAATAATAATAATAATAATATAATAATAATGATAACAATAATAATACATATTATTATACATAAATACATAAATACATCTTGCATATCAGATATTTACATGATGATTCAGAAGAGTAGCAATAATAATAATAATTCCTTTCTTCCTCCCTTCCTTCCTTTCTCCTTTCTCTTCCTTCCTTCCTTTCCTCTCCCATCCCTGCCTCCTTTCCTTTCCTTCCTCTTTCTTCTACCTTTCCTTCCATTCCTATCCTTCTCTTCACCAGTCCTTTTCTTCCTGTCTTCTCTCCTTTCTTTCCCTTCCTTCCTCCCTTCCTTCTGTGGCAGTTTGTAAGGGGTTTGCATCCTCCCTTCATCCGACGGTTCTGAGTGGGGGGACGGGCGTGTGCAGCCAGGCTTCCCTTTCAAACCTCTGCCGGGGCTTGCCCTCCCTCTCTCCTTTCTTCCTTCCCACTTTCTTTTCCTCAATCTCTCCCCTCCCGAAAAGAAAGAGGAGTCTGCCTTCTTACTTGGAAAGGGACTCCATGGAGAGGCAAGGCAGCCCCTTTCTCTCTCGACGGTTGGTGCCTCAGGCTTCTCGCGTGCGTGCTGGGGAGAGGGACTTTTGAGCGTGCTCGGTTAAGTACTTTTTTTGGGGGGGGGATATTAAAGTTATTTCCCCTTCATTTTTAAAGATTTTTTCCTTTGGAAGACATAGATCAGATAAGAATGTGTTTTGCTACCAAATTTGGTGCCAATTGGTCCAGGGGTTTTTGAGTTCTGAGAATAGCACAAACACAGACGTCTACAGACGTCACATGCAACTCCTGGAACGATTCCATCAGCGCTGCCTCCGGAAAATCCTGCAAATCTCTTGGGAAGACAGGCGGACAAACGTCAGCATGCTGGAAGAAGCAAAGACTACCAGCATTGAAGCGATGGTCCTCCGCCATCAACTCCGCTGGACCGGCCACGTTGTCCGGATGCCCGACTACCGTCTCCCAAAGCAGTTGCTCTACTCCGAACTCAAGAACGGAAAACGGAATATTGGTGGGCAGGAAAAGAGATTTAAAGATGGGCTCAAAGCCAACCTTAAAAACTCTGGCATAGACACTGAGAACTGGGAAGCCCTGGCCCTTGACCGCTCCTGCTGGAGGTCAGCTGTGACCAGCAGTGCTGCAGAATTTGAAGAGGCACGAATGGAGGGCGAAAGGGAGAAGCGTGCCAAGACGAAGGCGCTTCAAGCCAACCCCGACCGTAGACCACCTTCCACCTGGAAACCAATGCCCTCACTGCGGGAGAAGATGCAGAGCAAGAATAGGGCTCCACAGCCACATACGGACCCACAAGAATACTGGAAGACAATCATCCTCGGAAAGCGAGGGATCGCCTAAGTAAGTAAATAGCACAAACGAACATTACATTTTTTTATTTATATAGATTACCAGGGTTCCTGTAGACATAAAGGAATGACTTCATAGCAAGTGAGTATGTAATTAGATGTTCAAGACTCAAGGGGAAATGGTAGGATGGGTAAACACAGAAAATGAGAACTATTTGGCTTTGCCTCTGGTGACCTCTTGGCCATTTCACCAGTGACCTCGCCTTAGTTAGCATAAAACATTGCTATATATGTTTGCCTGTAAATCGCTTAAAAATCTAGTGTTGCATAGTAAGAAATAGCATCAGAGGCCAATAAAAACATTAAAATGAATATTCCGTATAGACCTTTATTTGAGAACTGATGTAGTGTAGTAGAGCGGGCTAGAGAATGAATTTTGTTCCAGGAAGGCCATGTTTCAAAGAGTGACTCAGTCATAAGCTCACAAGGTGCCCTCAAGGCAACCCTTTGCTCTTCCCATTTCGGTCTTCTTCCCTTCATCTATTGTGGGGTGTGTAATTCTGCCGACCTTCCACACAGACATTGTTATAAGGGTTACGGAGCTGTGAAGCTTTTTGAAGACTCTGCAGTGCTCTATGAATGTTAAACATTATATTCACATCTTTCCCTCAGGTTTTCCTCACAGAACATTACAAATACCTCACAGTCTCTTTAGGTCTGCCATAAACCTAATACGTTTCAGTAAATTAATGGTAGTCACACTGCTTTCGTTAGACACTTCTTGCCAATATATAATCCTGTTATGAAAGGTCATCACCTTATGAAACTGTTTGTCTTCTGGGCAACGATATTGGGAATCCCAGCTTTCTTCTTGGCATGCCAATGTCCTGAGTGCAAGAAAAGCTTTCAGATATATAAACCCCATCTGCAATCTGATATGAAGTATTCCAGTCTAGGGGTAACATACGCTTGCATGTTAATGAGGACTAGGCTTATGTGAAATTGTTATTGTTATGTACCATCAAATAATGTTTGGCTTAGGATGCCTCTGAGAATGAAAGACTTCTGTAACAGAGGATAACGGTCTTTTATCACATGTGACAGGGGGGAACCTTTCTTTTCAATCCCACCGCTGCCACCAATGTAAAAGAAAATACGAGGGAATTACAGGTGATGAGAGAGAATGATGTGTGTGTAATGGTAGGTTTGCTGCCACCACCCCAAACTACAGTTTGAGGAATTGTCTTGTTGTTGTACTTGAGGTAAAATGTCCCTATACACCGGCTCTTCCTTTTAGCTCCCTTTCTGGTGACTGAACTGTAGAGATGTGGAGGCTTACTGGATCTAACTTTATATGATGAAACAAGGCTGAGACAGATTAACAGTAAACTAGAGAACAGGTTTATTGAAGTATTTGAAGCAAACAACTGACTACTGAGGTACATATGCGTAGTTTGTTTCTGAAGCACAGACTTATTTAGAAGGAGTAACTTTTCCTTAACATGAGCTACTTTTCTCTCTTTATTCTGTAATAAGTAACAGTGCGACTCTGACCAGCCGCCCCTGGCTGCCTTCCAGAGTATCTAGGTTTCCTCTAGACTACTCTGACTTATAGGGAAATAACCCCACTTGTATTCTGTCCTAATACAAGTAAACAAGCCTTCACTTTGACTGCCCTAGTCAACCTATACAGAAGCACTTGCCCTTTAATTATTCCCTTATAGTCTAATTCCTAGCTCACTAAGAAACTCTCTTCTCCCTGTCTGAAATCCTAATCTTTTCTCTGCTAGATCAAATCCTTCTCTCTTCTGTCAGAAATGACAGCCTATTTACACTCTCTTTCAACTCCTCCCCTTGGGGTCTAAACCAATCAGGAGTTAGCTGACTCCTCCCCTTGCCTCTCTGCCTATACCATCATGTCCGCCATCCTGAGCTGCCTTCCCAACATGGAGGCCAGCTCACTGATTTCCAGGCTGTGGCCTACGAAGCAAAGGTATGAGTTCATTACAACTTCCAATACTTCTTCATCTTAACAGCCTTGCTGTAATCTTGCAAGCTGAGGGCCATCCATGCAACCCAGCTATAACATTGCTCCCCTCTTTTCCTACTGCTTTCAACTTCACTGAACATTATTATTGTCTTTCCAAAAGAGTCATACTGAATCATGTTATATCCAAAGTAAAATTGCCCCAGTTTAGTTATTCTGGCTTTGGTACAGGCTTGATTTGCTCTGAGACCTACAACCTCATCAGATGGGCTGCTGGAATTGCCACACATCATGGAGAATCCAGCAGTGCCCATTAAGGGGACGTGGGGAACCCATCACCCCACGCCTTCCATCATCTGATTTATTCATGGCCCCTTACTTACGTGATCCCTCATTGTCTGAGTAGGATAGTATTCCTAGATCAGTGTACTGGTGGTTCTGTAGGTGACTATTCTTGATCTGCATCTTCTCCTGTAGTGAGGGCATTGGTTTCTAGGTGGAAAGCGGTCTCAGTCAGGGTTGGATTGACGTGCTTTCCTCTTGGCAAGTTTCTCTCTTTCGTCCTCCATTCATGCCTCTTCAAATTCTACAGCACTGCTAGTCCCAGCTGACCTCCAGCTGGAACGCTCAAGGGCCAGGGCTTCCCAGTTCTCAGCGCCTATGCCAGAGTTTTTAAGGTTGGCTTTGTGCCATCTTTCAATCTTTTTTTCCTGTCCACCAACACTCCTTTTTCCATTCTTGAGTTCGGAGTAGAGGAACTGCTTTGGGAGACGGTGGTCGGGCATCTGGACAATGTGGCCAGTCCAGCGGAGTTGATGGCGGAGGACCATCGCTTCAGTCCTGGTGGTCTTTGCTTCTTCCAGCACACTCACATTTGTCCGCTTGTCGTCCCAAGAGATTTGCAGGATTTTCTGGAGGCAGCGCTGATGGAATTGTTCCAGGAGTTGCATGTGATGTCTGTAGATAGTCCACGTCTCGCAGGCATATAGCAGGGTTGGGAGGACAATAGCTTTGTAAATAAGCACCATGATATCCCTACGAATGTCCTGTCTGTGCTTATGTACTTTTGGAGGTTTTACCTTGGGGAGATTCCTGTGTTCATCTTCATGGAAATATCTTGGATTACTTCTGTATTCTGGATTTTGGGGTTTACCATGATATTTTTGCATTCCTGCTACTGAACACTGGCTTATTTTGTAGATTGCATTTTATATTCTGATTGTCTCTTTTGGATTTGACCTTTCCCCCCTTTTATGCTTCAATAAACATTTTATTATTGGACCATTGGACCCTGGTGTGGTGATGGATGAAAGGGTATCTCAGTGCTAGGGTGCAACACTGGCACATACTACTGAAAATACCCCACCTAATGAGGTCGCTATTTATTTATTTGGTTGCCCATAACATCTTAAAACTCCAGCACCACATTTGAAAGAACTTCATTTTTCAATATATGGATGTAAAGTTTGTACATCCTATACATACTATGGCATGGATGATTCTGATGTGGTATTAGTAAATCCAGAGGCGGCCCTAGGTAATTTTCAATGGTAAGCAAACAGTATTTTGCCCCCCCCCCCCCCCAAACCAATCACTGATATATATTTTCTGTTCATCATGGAAATTCTGTGTGTCATATTTGGTTCAATTCCATCATTGGTGGAGTTCAGAATGCTCTTTGATTGTAGGTGAACTATACATCCCAGTAACTACAACTCACATATGCCAAGGTCTATTTTCCCCCAAGAGCGCCTCAAGAGCGCCCCTGGGCAAAGTCAACTATACTGCAAATGCCTACTTTGCGTAACGGTTGAGCCGCCCCTGAGTAAATCTTTGCATGTGAGAATCTTATTTAGTTTCTTTGTAGTCACTTTTGAAGTCTTAGCCAAATCCTGGTTGCTTAACTACAGTCTCCATTTTGAGTAACGGAATAGAAAATCTTTTAACTATTCGATGTCTTCACTCATTTTAACGTTTTGTAAACCTTCTGTGGTCATTTCTTATTTTCTCAATATTCAGCCACTGTCTTGCTTTCCTATCTAACTTCCACCAGTAGTTGTTCCAAGTCTTTGCTATTCTCATTTAGTAATATGGTGAGCTGCATATCTTAAATTATTGATGTTTCTTCCTCTAATTTTCATACAGCCTTTCTTTGAATGTAATCAGCATGATATATTCTGCATATAAATTAAACACATAAAGTAATAAAAGACATCTTTGTCTGACCCCTTTGCCTGGGCCTGTGACCATCCAAGGTTGGGGCATTCTTATTCTTTTAGAGCTATCCATAGTTTTTCATGATGTACACAGTCAAAGACTGCTCATGTTTTTAAAAATATGATCAGCAGACTTTGTATTAAACAAAGCTGTACTCCAAACACAATTCCAAAATCTTTCTCTGGAATGTGTGATCACAGTGAAAAAGGTAAACAATTCTAATAATATTTTTACATGCATTGAGGGACCACCAGAGATCAGAAATAAAAGATTTGATTAATATCATGATAGTATAATGACTAATAATAAAATTCTAACTGGCAAAAAAGGCCAAGGGTGAAAACCGTGTTGACTCCAAATCCCACTCAAGCTATTGGTGTTGCAATTTGAGGTTGTGTCTATTTATTTATTTATTTATTTATTTATTTCGGGTACTTTTACCCCGCCCTTCTCAACCCCCGAGGGGGGACTCAGGGCGGCTTACAAAAAGGCACAATTCGATGCCTATACAAATTACACATAATGTACAAAACCATACTTAAAGCAATTATCACAGTTAAAACAATCAAAACAATCAGTATATAACACAATCAGTCTACACAGCCAAGTACTTTTCCAGTGTGTGATGGGAGCGGCGGCAGCGGCGGCGGGGGGGGGGGGGGGCATGGCAAAACCGCAAAAAACCCATTGCCACCGATTTATAGCCCATAACTATCCTTAACTCCCTATAGCCAGATATCCTTGAGTTAAGAGTGTTCTGCCCATTCTGATGAAACCACTTGGAAAAAATGGTTTAAATTCTTAACCAAGTTGCTTCTCAGGGTATAAAATACAAAAATGGCCAGTACGCTTGAGAGCAATTTGAACAACCAATTAGAACGCAGCTGTCCCACTGCGGTGGAATTTAAACGAGGCTGTGAATCATGTTAGTGATATCTGTCTCTTTCCCATATTGGCTTTTTCTTCCCTGTAAGAATTAATTCATCTACATTTCAAAATACTTTGATTTGTATCTTCATTGATTAAGTGAAAAGTCAGGAGGTTTAAATTGCAGTGATTGATTGATACAAATGTTAGCTCCAATCAATGCTGCACCTTGGAACGAAGATAGCCTTTGTACACTTAATTAAAGGCAACTTGGCAATTTCCCAGAGGATGGTGAGGCAGATAGCTGGTCAGGTGTAAGTACTTTCAGTTTTAGAAACCAATATTGCCAGACTGTGACTGTAGCTTGACTTGCAAACTAATGTTTATCTCATTATTTTCACAGGAACAATGTATGAAAGGGCTTGTTAAGGAATGCTTTGCATATTGAATAAAGACTAGCATTATGAATTGCAGTTATGGATGTGCAATCTAGGATTATAGATCCATAACTGCTTTGTATTCAGTGACACTATGTGATCTCAGTGTAAGGCTGTGTTGGACGGAGTTACACTCCCCATGAAGATGCAGGTTCGCAGCTTGGGTGTGATCTTGGACTCATTGCTGAGCCTGGAACCCCAGGTTTTGGCAGTGACCAGGGGAGCAGTCGCACAGTTAAAACTTAGGCACTAGTTGCGCCCGTATCTTGGGAAGTCTGACTTGGTCATGGTAGTCCACCCTCTGGTTACATCCTGTATAGACTACTGCAACACTCTCTATGTGGGGTTGCCTTTGAAGACTGTCCGGAAGCTTCAAATGGTCCAACGGATGGCAGCCAGGATACTGACAGGAGTGGCGCTCAGGGAGCATACAACTCCTCTGTTGCGCCAGCTCCACTGGCTGCCAGTTTGCTACTGGGCACAATTCAAAGTGCTGGCTTTGGCAGGTAGGTGGGACCCGCCTACTTGTGAGACCGCATCTCTGTATATGAACCCACACAATCTCTTCATTCATTTGGAGAGGCCCTGCTCTTGATCCCACCAGCATTGCAGGCATGATTGGTGGGGACGAGAGAGAGGGCCTTTTCGGTGGTGGCCCCTCGACTCTGGAACTCACTCCCTAAGGACATCAGGCAGGCCCTGGCAGTCTTCAGGAGGAGCTTGAAGATGTGGTTGTTCCAGTGTGCCTTCCCGGAATAATGATTTCATAGCACTTTGTCCCTTCAAAGCACTTTACATTTTTTAGGTCTGCTCGTATGTCTTTCCACAAACTCTACTATCACCTTTTTATCCATGCTTCAGCACTAATTCCAATTTTAATTTTACATTTGGCCTTCCCACAGTTTTAATTGTATGTTGTCTTATTGATAATGTTATATGTTTATTGTCTATGTTCTTATTTTAATTGCTTGTATTGTTGTGATTATTGCTTGTATTGTTGTGTTTGGGCTCGGCCTCATGTAAGCCGCACCAAGTCCCTTGGGGAGATGGTAGTGGGGTACAAATAAAGTGTTATTATTATTATTATTATTATAAACGGTTCTGGCCCAACTTACCTGTCTGAATGCATCTCCTCCTATGAACCAGTTAGGACGTTAAGATTGTCTGGGGAGGCCCTTCTCTCGATCCCACCTGCGTCACAAATACGTGGCGGGGACGAGAGACAGGGCCTTCTCAGTGGTGGCCCCTTGGCTATGGAACACCCTTCCTATAGACATTAGATCAGTCCCTTCCTTGTTAGCATTTCGAAGGAAAGTGAAAACCTGGTTGTTTGCGCAGGCATTTCAAAAGGCAGTGTAATGAACATAGGAATATGGAACAATTGGATGATGAGATTGGATCTTGATTTTAACCAAGAGATGCTAATGAGGTATGTTTTATTGATTTTGTAATGGTTGTCTGTTATGCTATTGTTTTAATTGTTTTTAACTGTTTGATGATGTTTTGAGCATTGAATTTTTGCTACTGTAAACCGCTTTGAGTCACCCAAGGGCTGAGAAAAGCGGTATATAAATATAGTAAACAAACAAACAAACAAACAAACAAATAAATAAATGTCACTCCAAACCACCTTAAGAGCCAGCAGTCGACCTGAGTGAAGGATGTCCATTCAGTTTCTATTCTGGGGACAAGGAGGAGCCAGACAAATCAGAAGTAGGACCACTGTCCAAGCCCTTGTCATAGCCACACTCATAGATGGGAGAAGGCAGAAATGTCATCTTCCTGGCATCTTTATCATGAGCTTGAATGGACTTCCTACCTCTGATCTGATGGCTGGATTTTAAGGTGTTCTGGAATGGTCATGGCAGAATACATACACTGTCATATAACACAGCTTCAGATTGCAGTTTAACTATATTGAATAATTTAGTTCAACGCAGTTAGATTGCATTCTGAAACTGTGTTATATGGCAGTGTAGATGGGGCCTCAGGAAAGTACATGGAGACATAACTAATCGCAATGTGCATTTCTTTGTTAGTCCTCATAATTTGGATCAAATTTGTTAAATTCATACTTACAGGGCATTATCTGATATGTGGGTATGGCCCGCATAAAAAATTTAAGAATCAAAACTTACCCCATACTGGGTTGTTGTAGGTTTTTTCGGGCTATATGGCCATGCTCTAGAGGCATTCTCTCCTGACGTTTCGCCTGCATCTATGGCAAGCATCCTCACTACCTCTGAGGATGCTTGCCATAGATGCAGGTGAAACGTCAGGAGAGAATGCCTCTAGACCATGGCTATATAGCCCGAAAAACCTATAACAACCCAGTGATTCCGGCCATGAAAGCCTTCGACAATACATTACCCCATCCTTTTTTTGTTTTAATTTTGTAAATCTCTGAAGACTCCCAAAGTCAGTTTCATATTCAGTGCAAGGAAGCAAAGCTGAAAAAACAAAGCCAAAAAGGCTGCCTTAGTGTCTGCCTTGACTTTCCTTTGTAAATTAATTTCTTTATTTTATTTATCATGTCAGAAGCAAATGAATTAATGGCCTCTCACAATTAGGAGCGGGAAAAAGATGAAGCAGTGTTTTCTCAGAATAGCACAGATCTCTGTGAAATGTAGTTTTGGAAGGGAAGAGCCAAATGCCAGAAAATTCAAAAGGCTCTGCCTCAACCTATGTTTCCCAGAATGCAGTGCATTGCTCAGCATCAGAGAGATTTGCCCCTCCATCACCAGCCAGAGTTCCAATAAATTATGTTTTTTTGTTATAAATGTCATGTTCTAATTGATTCTATCATAAAAATGTGGCAAAAGTTTATTAAACTGCAAAAACTTTGTCTTTGCACAAGGAACATCATGTTATAGGACATTTTGCTATCCAGTCCACCTATTTATTTATTTATTTATTTATTTATTTATTTATTTCGAGTATTTCTACCCCGCCCTTCTCAACCCTCAAAGGGGGACTCAGGGCAGCTTACAAAAGGCACAATTCAATGCCAGCAATACACATAGTAAGATAAAATACATAGCAGCAACAATGATAAAACAATTAAAACAATCCAGTTATACAGTACAACTAATAAAAACCAATCTAGTGATCAACGTTCGCCAAGCTCAAAATCCGTAAGTTCATTCCGCATTGTCATAATCCTATCCAGTTCTAGTCGTCATTGTCCTTTGTCGGTCTGCCAGGTTACCCAAAGGCCTGGTTCCATATCCATGTTTTAGTTTCCTTCTAAAAGAGAGGAGAGATGTCGATGACCTAATTTCCCCAGGAAGCAAATTCCACAGGCGAGGGGCCATCACCGAGAAGGCCCTGCTCCTCGTCCCCACCAACCTCACTTGTGATAGAGGTGGGGCCGAGAGCAGGGCCTCCCCAGAAGATCTTAAACTCCGAGGTGGGACATAGAAGGAGATACCTTCCGACAGGTACGCTGGGCCAGAGCCGTATAGGGTTTTGTAGGTCAAAACCAGCCATTTAACCATCATCCACCCATTTAACAAAGTTTTTGGCACAAAAACAAAGTCATGTTGTAGAACCACTACTTTAGAAGTAAGGACTACACCATTAAACAGGAAATAATACAGCCAAACTAGGAACATTTCTTAATTATTAAAAATATTGTTTATAAAAACTTTGAAAATTTGCCAAAATGCCGTGGATAAGTGAAACGTTCTGAAATTTAGTGGGCTAATAGCAGTAAATGTATTCTACTATTGTAGTGAGTTTCACCCAAATAGCTAGAGAAATGAGGAAGATATGAGCCCCTGACATTTCCCCAATTATGGTTGTTATGTGCAATTCCTATAACAAAATAGTAATGAAATGTCATTATTTACCTTATAGCAAAGAATTTTTCACTAACTATACTTTAGAAATGAAATGCAAGTGCCCCCCCCCCCCCAGTTCTGTGATGACATTCGAACCATTTTTATGCATCACATATCCCTAATAACTAACATCTTAGATACATTGTTTTATGTGTGTAACTAAGCAGCAGAGGTAGAATTTTTTTCAGTGAAATGCCTCCCTCCAAATGTTTCACCATCTCAACTGGAAAGCAATGAATTGTAAATACACTGTTACTGGAACTAGGAATGTAGAGAATATGCACCAATTTACTTACTCTTGGTGACAAAGTATGTTCCAATCCATTTCAAGACGTTATGAGCCGTTTTGAACATTTTTTGTTTTTGTTCCTTTAATTTAAGGACTTTTCACAGCTGCTTCGTTTGTACAAAACCAAAAACTTATATTCTTAGTCTCAAACACAGTGAACACATGGTATAAGTGGTAACTAAATCAGCAGATCTATAAAATCCAATTCAATAGGTTTGCTCTAGATGAGAATAACAATAGAATCCAGGCCATTGCATTTGGTACAGAATGCATTTTTTGTACTAAACAATGTGTATATGGGCATACTGCAGGGCCATAGAACCCTATGCAAGTTCCTGACCATTACGCTGACGATATTCTGACATCAACAAAGACATTTGTTCAAGCAGAAATTCAGGGGCTAGATCACTCCTTGCTTTCTTACTGCATGAATGGGCATATCAACTGAATATCAAGCAAAAAGTGAGCGCTAGAAATAATATCATACGAAAGCTGACTGGCACAACCAGGAAATCACTACCAGACACTGTGAAGACATCTGCCCTTGTGCTATGCTACTCTGCTGCTGAGTACGCATGCCCAGTGTGGAACACATCTCACCACACTAAAACAGTAGATGTGGCTCTTAATGAGACATGCCTGCAATGCCTACCAGTTCACACAGAGCTCTGTGGCCAGCTGGGAGTGGTGGTGAGGTGACAGTCCAGCAGAAATGATGTGATTCTAGCCCGGCTGGATTGTATGGAAGCCAGTCTGGCATCACATTTATGCTCTTCACTGGCCCTGGATTTAGCATCTGGTTTAGAAATGTCTCCAGCCACATAACCCTGGACTTGTCAAAGAAATTGTAGAGTTCAAATGTAACAAATAGATATACTCCTAAATTAATGTATTGATGATATTATGGGAGTGATAATATTCCCATATCAACAGGATATCTACATAATCTTTAATGTGGAATAAACCAATCAAATATCAAATATGAGACAACTCCTTAACAGAAGTTGGATAAGCTTCTTTATTGGCCTATAATCCAAGTCCTCCATCGCAGCAGTATTTTGTGAGTAGTCCATATATTTAAGTTTTCCAAGACATCAATTAATCACAACATAGCAAGCCAAATGACAAGAGTGTGGGGTATACACTAGTACAGTGTTTCTCAACCTGGAGGTCGGGACCCCTGAGGGGGTCGTGAAGGGGTGTCAGAGGGGTTGCCAAAGACCATCAGAAAATACAGTATTTTCTGTTGGTCATGGGGATTCTGTGTGGGAAGTTTGGCCCAATTCTATCATTGGTGAGATTCAGAATGCCCCTTGATTGTAGGTGAACTATAAATCCCAGCAACTATGTCAAGGTCTATTTTCCCCAAACCCCATCAGTGTTCACATTTGGGCCTACTGAGTATCCATGCCAAGTTTGGTCCAGATCCAACATTGTTTGAGCCCACAGTGCTCTCTGGATGCAGGCGAACTACAACTCCCAAACTCAAGGTCAATGCCCACCAAACCCTTCCAGTATTTTCTGTTGATCGTGGGAGTTCTCTGTGCCAACTTTGGTTCAATTTCATTGTTGGTGGGGTTCAGAATGCTCTTTGTTTACATGTTAACTATAAATCCCAGCAACTACAACTCCCAAATGACAAAATCAATCCCCCCTCCAACCCCACCAGTATTCAAATTTGGGCATACCGGATATTTGTACCAAATTTGCTCCAGTGAATGAAAATACATCCTGCAGATCATTATTTACATGACGATTCATAATATTAGGGTTATAGTTGGGGGTCATCACAACATGAGGAACTGTATTAAGGGGTCGTGGCATTAGGAAGGTTGGGAAACACTCCACTAGTATGTCCTTTAGGATCAGTTAGAAATGGCTGCAGCCCAACATATCCATGAAATATCATTATTCAGAAGGCATTCAGATGTCAACAAATGGTAATATTTGAGCTTTTGGTACATACAGAGGAAAAGAGTAATTGGCATTTACAAGAGTACTCTGAATTTCGTGTAGAAGTAAAGGTTATAGTCAATAGTATGACAAAGCTTATTCCTGTCTAAAGGCTCATTATATGATCATCAATAATATCCACAATCTTCACACACCTTAGGTGAATGTCCAGGCAGATGTCAATGTTAAAGCCTTTGCTACCCATTCCCTTTGCAATCAGGTATCAGTCTTCTACTCTTTATTATTACTTGAATTTCAACAGAAGAGCTTGTTACTTTGTAATACATTTTTTAAAGAACCCCTCCCCCCCCCTTCTGGGAATATATTATTTTGACATGAATGCTGGCACTGTTTTCATATGCAGATAGAATCCCACACAGGGTAGGAAAGCATGGTCTAATGCCTTTATGGCTTCTCCACAGTAATGTGATGCTAATATAACTTCCCTGAAGGGTTTTACCAATGTAAAAGTTCCTTGAGTTACGAATACTTTTGCTGATCAACCCACAAGCATATTTTAATATGCCTCAGACTCAAAGTATAAAAGAATTAGTTGCTAAGAACATAAGAAGAGCCATGCCGATCAAATCAAAGACCCATCTAGTCCAGCAGTTTCTTCATGAAGTGGTCATACACTTACTTATGGGAATCTCACTTGAATGGAAGAGTACTCCAGCAATTCAAATGAGAATCTCCTCACCGTGGAGAAGACTGTATAGGCTATAACGGTTAAACGGTTCTTGCCCAACTTACCTGTCCGAACGAATCTCCCCTTATGAACCTGCGAGGACTTTAAGATCATCTGGAGAGGCCCTGCTCTCGGTCCCGCCACCATCACAAGTACGGCGGAGACAGGGCCTTCTCAGTGGTGGCCCCTCAGCTATGGAACACCCTTCCTAGGGAGATTAGATCGGATTCTTCCCTCCTATCATTTCAGAAGAATCTTAAGACATGGCTACTTGAGCAGGCATTTGTGAATACTGAGTAATGGATATAATAACGGAACAACTACATGAACATTGGATATTGGTTTAATGAGTATCGATTGAAGTATGTTTTATTATAATGTGATGATTTTATTGTTGATCTTTTATACTGTATATTGTATCTATGTTTTTGATGGCATTGAATTTTTGCCTTGTAAACCGCTTCAAATCGCCGGAAGGCTGAGAGGGGCAGTATATAAATATACTAAACAAATAAATAAGCATAATTTATCTGGAATTTGAAATCCAAAATGCTCTAACATTCAAAATTGTCCACGTGAGTGGCTGAGATAATAATATTTTTGCTTTCTTTGTTTCATGAACAAAATTATTAAAATTATATTAAATTACCATAATTTATAGGAGCCTCCAAAGGCGCAGTGGGTTAAACCCCTGTGCCAGTGAAGGGAACTATTTCTAATTGGCAAATTGATGATTCCAAAAAGACAAGCAGTCTCCATGAGGTTTGAAGCAAAAATCCTTTTATTTCAAGTGCGGCTGCACAAGGACAGAAACAGCCAAACAAATCAGATGTCTATCAAAAGGCTGCCTGTGCCATTTGATTATCCAGTTCCATTCTTTATACCCTTTTCTCCTGCCGTGTCATGAACAGATCATGAACAGATCCACCCTCTTCCAAACTTCCTTTCAAAAACATGTTCTTTCACCTTCTTCCACTTTGGCGCCGACAGAACGGATAACCTCTGGCATACTTTGGCATACTTCAAGCAAACATACATGTTATGACTTCAAATTCTTGGATGTCATCCTGTTCCTTATCCTTCACCTCTGCATCCTGTGCTTTCCAAAACTCTATCTCTCTTTTGCCCTTGCTCTTTTTGTAGGCCAAAGGACAAACCTCTTTCTTAGGCTTGCATTTTCAGCATTTCAAACATCTCTTTCACCTAATAAGCTCTATTCACCCCTTCACCAGCAGGACTGAAGGTTGCAGGTTCAAATCTGGGGAGAGGCGGATGAGCACCCTCTATCAGCTCCAGCTCCTCATGCAGGGACATGAGAGAAGCCTCCCACAAGGATGGTCAAACATCAAAACATCCGGGCGTTCCCTGGACAACGTCCTTGCAGATGGCCAATTCTCTCACACCAGAAGTGACTTGCAGTTTCTCAAGTCACTCCTGACACGACAACCCTCCCCCCCAATAAAACCCCATAATTTATGATATCCCAATGAATTTGGTGTTTATACTTGGGCCCCATCTCCTACATATCTCATGATATGGAAAAACAGATATGCCAAAATCTATAAATAAATAAATACATCTAAACACTTTGAGAGCCTAGAGTCTCGTCAGTTGTGAAACTCTCAGCAAGTGAATGACCTGGATCCCATTGTGAAACCCAGCTACAATAGACCCATTGCATCAATGGGATTTGCCTACAGGTAGATACATCACTTTAGTAATTGATTCAGAAAGATCACAGACGAGCAAAAAGGTGTCACTATCTCAGACATCAATGTGGATAATGTGGGATTTTGGAATACAGACAGTCCCAAGTTACAAACATCCAATTTATAAAATGACTTATAGTTAAGAACAGGGGTGAGACAACAGGAAGTGAGAGAAATCTACCCCAGGGAATTATAGAATCCTAGAGTTGGAAGAGACCTAATTGACCATCCAGTCCAACCCCCTGCCAAGAAGCAGGAAAATCACATTCAAAATACTCTTGACAGATGGCCATCCAGCCTCTGTTTAAAACCCTCCAAAAAAGGAGCCTCCACCACACTCCGGGGCAGAGAGTTCCACTGCTGAACAGCTCTCACAGTTACAAAGTTCTACCTTATATTCAGGTGGAATCTCCTTTCCTGTAGTTTGAAGCCATTGTTCCTAGTTTCCAGGGCAGCAGAAAACAAGCTTGCTTCCTCCTCCCTATGACTTTCCCTCACATATTTATACATGCAGGTTAAACATGCCTAGCTTTCCAAGCCGCTCCTCATAGGGCTTGTTCTCCAGACCCCTGATCATTTTAGTCACCCTCCTCTGGACACCTTCCAGCTTGTCAACATCTCCCTTCGATTGCAGTGCCCAGAATTGGACACAGTATTCCAGGTGTGGTCTAACCAAGGCGGAATAGAGGGAAGGGAAATTCATTCCTGGAAGAGTTATCATGGGGAAAGCTATCTCTACTACCTCTGAGGATGCTTGCCTTAGATGCAGGTGAAACATCAGGAGAGAATGCCTCTAGACCATGGCCATATAGCCCGAAAAAACCTACAACAACCCAATTATATAATTGTTTTACTTTTGGTCTTGGGGACCTTTTGCTTTTTGCATTTCAGGGAACCCTTGCTCTCTATTCATAGCATTGAACTATGGCAGTTAAAGTGGTGTCAAGCTGCATTAATTCTACAGTATAGATCAGTGGTTCTCAACCTGGGGTCCCCAGATGTTTTTGGCCTTCAACTCCCAGAAATCCAAACAGCTGGTAAACTGGCTAGGATTTCTGGGAGTTGTAGGCCAAAAACATCTGGGGACCCCAGGTTGAGAACCTGGGGATGCACTCCTTAGAGATCTCCAGGGAAGATGGATCCAGGAGTGCATCCAGGTATAGATGCACTCCTTAGAGATCTCCAGGGAAGTTCAAGTTACTGTACTATCGGAAAAAAGGGGTTCTGAAAGTGTTTCAGGTAATAATGTAATCAGTACTTGGTGGACCACTTCTTCATGTGCCAAATATTCTCATAAAAGGTGTCGGTGTGTCAAGCCATTGTTCTACATTGTCAAAATTCTGTTATGCAGAAAGTTCCTCAGACTTGCTGCTGAGAAGCTGCAAACTCAACTGTAATTTCAGTATGGTTGAAGAAGTTAAAACAATTACAATTTTGCTTGATTAGATCTTCCCAGTAGCACATTTTTCACTATTGTTGCTGTTTGAAATAATATTATATGTGACCCTGTTGGGAAAAAAAACTTTCCAGATTCAGCTGCAGGTTTAGTTCCATCTGCCTCTTTAGATACACCTATTGTGTCCCCCCTTTGTGTCTTCAGCCACTGCCTGTCTTCTTTTCATCATTGCTCTGCGGGATCCCTATGTGACATATATTCTTATACCAAAGATTTTTTTTTTCAAAACCAGTAGAGGCATAATCTTTTAAAGGCACCGAAAGGCCAAGCTCAGCATGCTCACCAGAAGCCAGTGTGTGTAGTGGACAGAGTGTTGTACTGAATGTTTGGAAACCCAGCTTTTAGCTATGTGCAGCAATGACACCCATGACTAATGGGCTGGTCACTGACTTTCAGTCTTACCTTCCTCTGTGAAATCTCCAGAGTTCAAAGATGGAATATGTTTGGGTGAGGCATTATTATTCCCACACTGCCACTTGTAGAGCTTTGCTTTGTGGTTTTTCTCCATTAGGTTTGTGGAACTCATGTTTACTATTTCCACATTTCCAATGGAATTGACAATAATAGGCAGTATCACTATTAATAAAGGCCCCTCCATGTATGAGTTCTCCCTCCTATTTGAAGCTTGTGCAGTGGTTCTGGATCAAGGGAAGAATAGGAGATCTTCCATAAGAGATCTTCCTGATCATTGGAGCAGGACACTGGAAGACCAGAGTTTGAATCCCCGCTCATCCATGGAAATGCACTGTTTATTTATTTATTTATAACATTTCTACCCCACCCTTCTCAACCCTTGAGGAGGGACTCAGAGTGGCTAGCACTGGGAACAATTTGATGTCGCAATATCAATATCTGTATAAATAAAAATGTAATGTTCGTTTGTGGTATTCACAGAACTCAAAAACCACTGGGGCAATTGGCACCAAATTTGGACACGATACACCTAACAACCCAATGTATGTTCTCCACTCAAAAAACCCATGAAACCAAAAAGCAGAAAGGACTTCTGAACTGCATGTCCACAAAGGAGAAACTGCATGTCTACAAAGAGACTCATGGCCATGCCCCCTCCTCCTCCTCACGGGGAAACGGCCGGCCGTTAAAGCCTTAGAAGCCAGGCATGTGTGCATGGCCACACACACACAAGTGAGAGTGGGCACCATGGGAGTGAAGAAAAGGAGGAGGAGGACGGTGGATGGGCTCCTAAAGTCCCTCCTTCGCCAGCAGAAGCAGCAGCCTTTTTCCTCTTGGCTGTCCCCCCTCCCTTTCGTTGCCTCCTCTTCCTCCAAGATGCCCCGGTAGAAGCAGCAGCTAGGAGGGAGGGAAGAGGGGAGAGAGACTGTTCCCTTCTTCATCAACTCTTTCTTGCCTCCCTTATCTGCTCGGCTATCTCTGGTAACACGAGCACACATTTAACACACACACTCTCTCTCTACCCCCCCCCCCCCATTAAAATCCAGACCATTAGGTAGCTGCCTCTGCTACACTCCACTCCTTCTCTCCCTCACTCCCTTCCCTTCTTTCCTCCCATTTTTTCCTTTTCTTCCTTCCTTCTCCTACCTTTCCTTCCCCCCTCCTTCCTTCCCTTCCTTCTCCTTCCTTTCCTTCTTTCCCTCCTTCCCTTCTTTCTGTCCCTTCTTCCTTTCCTTCCTCCCTTCCTTTCCTCCTTCTTTCCCTTTCTTCATTTCCTCCCCCTTAATTTCCTTCCCTCCCTCCTTTCTTCACCCCCTCCTTCCTTTCCCTCTTCCTTCCTTTCCCTCTTCCTTCCTTCCTCCCTCCTTCCTCCTTCCTTTCCTTCCTTCCTGTCCCTCCTTCTTCCATTTCCTTCCTTCCCTCCTCCCCTCCCTCCCTTCCTTTTTCCTTCCTTCTTTCCTTCCTTCTTTCTATGTAAGATATAAATACTTTATATATTGTTATATAGATTACTATATAATATGTTACTATTATATATTACTACATAATACAAATTAAATATACTCACAGAATAGAGTTGGAAGGGACAGTCAAGAAGTAACGAGAGGAGGGAAAGAGGGAAGGAATGAAGGCGGGAAAGGGGGAAGGAGAGAAGGAGGGAGGGAAAGAAGGAAGGAACGAAAGAAAGGTAGAGAAGTAAGAAAGGAGAGAAGGAAATAAAAAAGTGAAAGGAAAAATACAGGGAAGGAAGGATGTAACCAAAGAGCAAAGAAAAGGAGGAAAGAAACAGGTAGAGATGGAAGAAAGAAGAAGATAAATAGGAAGGGAAAGAAAAAGAGGAAAGGATAGAGAGGAAGAAGGAGGGAAGGTTGGTCACAGCAACGTGTGGCATGTACAGCTAGTAACAATATAAAACCATACACATGCAAAAGATTAAAAACAATAACATTAATTATACAGTCACATAACCATTTCCATTAACATAACAATCATGGTCCAGTTCAATGTCCAAAGTGCCACTGTGCCTGCTAGCCGAAAGCCTGCTTCCAAAACCATGATTTCAATTTTTTCCTAAAGGAAAGGAGGGAGGATGCCAATCTAATCTCACTGGGGAGTGAATTCCACAAGCTTGGGGTCACCACCGAGAAGGTCCTGTCCCTCATCCCCAGCAGACGCATTTGTGAGGCCGGTGGGACTGAGAGAAGGGCCTCTCCAGTGGATCTTAAACTATGAGGCAGAACGTAGAGGGAGATACCTTTGGATAGGTAAGCTGAGCTGGAGCCGTATAGGGCTTTATAGGCCAAGACCAGCACTTTGAATTGTTCTCGGAGATGGATGGGCATATCACACTTTCTCAGTTACATAGGAAGTGCATGCAATCCACTCCTGAACAACGTCAAGAAAACCCTGTTATAGATTCGCCTCAGGGTTGCCATATGCCAGAAATGATTTGAAAGCATACAACAACAAAGAAGGAGGCATACTTAGATTGGTGGACAGAAAGTATGGTAATCTGTTGGCAGAGCAGAGTAAGCAGAAAAGCTACAAGTGAGGATGAATTAATTAGTAGTACAGAAGTAGACAAAGCAAATGCATGGTCCAAAATTTTCCAGGTCTCTGGCAAGTTGTCAGTTCAAATTTTCAGTAAGCGAGGCTTCTCTGTCCTCTTGCTGCTTCCAATGGAGGATGAAAGAGAGCAAGACAGAGAAAGAGCAAGACAGAGAGACCTAGAAAAAAAGAGAAGGCTCTATGTGAGAGGGAAAGGGGGGAGGCAGATGAAAGGTGGTTGGATATTGATTCCAAATCTTTAGTTCTGTCTCAACCACATTCCTTCATCTTTCCCATTATTGGCAAATGAAAGTGACCCTCAAAAGAAAAAAAATCATTATCCCAACGCACGAGGACCTTTGCTGAGTCCTGCAACATTTCAAGAGAACCAGGTGTTTCATGCTGAACATGCTCCTTCCACTTCAGTTTCCCATTCGGTAATGATCACCATTATTTTAACTGACTGAGCTTCTCCTTGGTTTGCTGTCATTTGGAGTGACAAAATTCCTCTATAGTCCACTTGGGACATACACATATAAAATTGGTCAGTGTGTAGAGCTCAGGCCAGATATATTTTCATAGTAAATGAAAAGGACAGTACACAAATGCAAAAAGTATAATGTGCATTCGTTGCTACCCACACCTACACCATCTTTATATTACCTTGTGGCCTTCGGAAAATGTGGAAAATGTAATCATACAATTATCTACAGAAATTGGTAATAGCCTTTCTTCCTACATCCTGCCTTGAACAAGTTTATTAAGTATCCTGTTAGCATATTTTGAGGATTTGTTTCATAATTCATGTCAGGGACAAAAGTTAAGTGGCTTTGGGTGACTGCAAACATTAAGGTTGATGGAAGCTTTGTAGGCAGTGAAGTATTAAGCATTTTGTTTCCACTGGAAATGTATGACTTTAGTGTTATTGAATGAATGAGTGAACAAATTGATTAATAGCTTATATCTAAACCCTGTCCATTGTCCTGAAAGGCTTCTTCCTCCCTCCCTCCCTTTCTTCTTCCCACCCTCCCTCCCTCCTTCCCTCCCTCCCTCCCTCCCTTCCTTTCCTCTCCCATCCCTGCCTTCTTTCCCTTCCTTCCTCTTTCTTTCCTTCTACCTTTCCTTCCATTCATATCCTTCTCTTCTCTTTACCGATCCTTTTCTTCCTTTCTTCACTCCTTTACCTTTCTTTCCCAAGGCGAGGCAAGGCGAGGCAAGGCAAGACTCCTGGGGTGGACCATTTAATGGGTCCACCACCCCTGCAGAGGTTCGGGGGTGCAATTAGTCTAAATTTGATCAGGTGTTGGTTGGTCCATGGCAATGGAGTGATGGTCAGTTCTTCTACACCACCACCACCTTCCCATCCCTGACAGAAGACCAGATCTAATGTGTGTCCAGCACTGTGGGTGAGACCAGATACTAATTGAGACAGGCCCATGGTTGCCATGGCAGCCATGAAATCCTAAGCCACTCCTGACAGAGTGGCCTCGGCATGAACATTGAAGTCTCGCAGCACTATTAGCCGTTGAGACTCCAACGCCAGGCCCGAGACCACTCTGGCTAGCTCAGGTAGGGAGACTGTAGTGCAGCGGGTTGGTCGGTACACTAACAGAATCCCTATCCTGTCTCGGTCACCAACCCTTCAAAAGTGGTAGACTGTGGGATGGAGCACCTGATCAGGGGGATGGTACCCTTATAGACCATTGCAACCCCTTGTCCCTTCCCCCCAGGTCTCGATTGGTGCTGCACAGAATAGCCTGGTGGACAAAGCTGGGAGAGATTACCCCCCCCCCCCAGCCTCGTCCAACCGGGTTTCCGTTATGCACACCAGGTCAGTGTGTTCATCAAGGATCAAATCTTGAATGATAGATGTTTTTCCATTTTTCCGTTGACTGACCTGGAGTTGAACAGCACCACTCTTAACCTGGAGGGACCGCCAGTTTCACCTGTCCCATAACTGTCTTCTAAGTTTGAAGAATTTATCTTTTGTTAAACCCACCATTGCTTCTGCCTAAGTCTGCATAAGAATATGAAGGACATGTGATTTGTCTCCTTCCAAAGATATAACAGTCTCCATCATATAAATAGAGTTTGATTAACTTGGCTCAAAATCCAGTTCCAAAAGTCAAGAACCATACTTTCAAACCCTTCTGTACCTAGGGCAAAGTAAAACACTCTTCTATTTCCTACCCCGATTTTTTTTTTTGCTTTTTTACTTTATTTCTCATAAAAATGCAGCTGCCAAATATTTACTGCCATTTTTTGAAAGCAGAAGTCCCAGCCTTTTTTTTTTTAGTGGTGTGACCTTCAGCTTTATTGACCATGATAAAATGCACATGCCAGTACTACCAAAATGCTTTATTGCCCTGCATGAGATAAGCTAAATTACATTCGCTCACCCAAACTATGAAGCATTCATTGATGGGAGCCTGAAGCATTTCTATTAGAAAACGGCAGGTGCAGGACTAGGAATTAGTAGATGGTTGCCATTTCAAGAAATATTTCACGGAGACTACCTTCTGTGTTTGACCTTCCCATTGAGCTGCTTATCAGAGCCAATAAAGCCCAACTCATTAATTAGAGTTGCCCTCGAAACTGAGGGCGTTTCAGACAGACTTTGAAAAGATAGGGCCTGCTGGAACACACACAAGAGTGGGCTGACTCAAAGGAGAAACAGGGTCATCTATGAGCTTAATAGGGCCCCATGCAGTGAGGCTGCTGAAATCCATTGCTACCTGCTTCAACATAGAAATATGCCAAAGTAAAAGAATCAAATGACATTTTCTCTAGGGGACTGCTGTTCAACTGGGAATCTTAAATGAGATACTGAGCAGTTGTGGTCAGAAATGCAGCAGCACACCAGAAATTCATAACCAGGTATTTTTGAGATTTATGAGACTGAAAGCCAAGAGGGCACCTGTACCTTTAATGGTTGTGTAGAAAGGGGAATTTCAGTTGGTGTTACTAAAATTCCCTCGTACAAGGAGGTGCTGATAAGTCTTTGGCTTTACCCAGAAAGAAATGAATAGGAAGATGAAACTTTACATTTATTCCACATACTCCCCACTAATATTAACACACTTCTTACATTGGTATTCTGAGTTCTGTAAGCCTTGCAAAAAGAAGGATTTTGGTTCTGCCTCAAGCCACTCATCTGTAGCAGCCATGGCATCAGAAATGGTGTGAAATTTGGTACCCTTGAGGTGTTTCTTCAGGTTTGGAAACAGATGATTGTTGGAGGGAGCTAGATCTGGTGAATACAGTGGATGGTCAACCAGCTGGAAGCCTAGCTCCACTAGTTTTGCCATGGTCACTTGTGCAGTGTGAGCAGAGGCATTGTCTTGCAGGAACAAGATTTCTTTGGATAGCTTGCCGTGCCTTTTGGCCTTCAGAACTGCCTTCAATTGGTCCAAAAGTTCACTGTCACTTCTTTCCAGGATGAAGAGGAAGCATTGGTGAACACCCTCTGGGTTCGTCCATTTAACCAATTACTGATCCACCTCACCGTAGTTTTGCCTAGCCCACATTGGACTAGTTTCCTTGCCAGAAGGTCATGGGGGACCTTGTCGAAGGCCTTACTGAAATCCAGCTACGCTACATCCACGGCATTCCCCGCATCTATCCAGCTTATAACTCTATCAAAAAAAGAGATCAGATTAGTTTGGCATGACTCGTTTTTGATAAATCCATGTTGACTATTAGCAATGACCGCATTTGTTTCTAAGTGTTCGCAGACCACTTCCTTAACAATCTTTTCCAGAATCTTGCCTGGTATCGATGTGAGGCTGACAGGACGGTAGTTGTTTGGGTCATCCTTTTTTCCCTTCTTGAAGATTGAGACCACATTGGCCCTCCTCCAATCTGCTGGAACTTCTCCTGTTCTCCAAGAACTCTCAAAGATGGTTGCCAATGGTTCCGAAATGACTTCCGCTAGTTCCTTCAATACTCTTGGGTGTAGTTGATCTGGCCCTGCCTGGGGACTTGAACTCATTTAGAGCAGCCAGGTATTCCTGGACGACTTGTTTCCCAATTTGAGGTTGGATGTCCTCTAATCCCTCATCCACTCCATCTTGCTGAGGTTGAAGATGACTTTCTTTTTGTGAGAAGACCGAGGCAAAGAAGGCATTGAGTAGTTCTGCCTTTTCCCTACCCCCTGTCAGCATTGCCCCATCTTCTCCTCATGCCTGCTAGCAATTGGTCTGAGGCCGAATTTTCACCATCTTTGTAGTCCAAAACACCTGGGTCCCACAAGTTGAGAACCACTGCCCTACTTGAATCCATTCCATATAGATTCAGGTAGGAGATCTATAGGGAGGCTATAACATTTGTCCTTCTTAAGAGATGGAAGAAAAATCCTCTGAAAGCAGCCTCAGTGCATTCACTTGCTGAGATGACTCATAAATACTGAACCACTTCTGAACTGGGCTGAAAAGGGGTTTGCCTCTTACTAATTCTACTTATCCTCCTTCCTGTGCCATCTAAGCCTCAACCCGCCTTCTCCAGTACCCTGTAAGTGCTATTGCAGCTGCACTAACAATGCTGCCTCCACAGATCACATTTATTCCTTCTTCATATTGACCCGAAAATTTTCCAGTGGAGTGTTGGCCTCTTCTGCAATCCAGCAAGTTCACAGCAACTCTTTATAGAATAAATTGAATATTGAAATTGAAGTTACAGAAGAATGGAGGCATACGTATTAAATGCACTTTCCATGGCTTGAGAAGCTAATATGCTTCTTGTGCACACCAATACATCAGTTAGAGGAAGGCCTGCTATTTTGTCTTTTGTGGTTATGTCCTTGTGGCAGTTTCTGATTTGCACCCTAGTAGTTCATGTAGAAGGCTGAATTTCTCAAAAGAGTTAGTGGGAAATGAGTCTCAGTAGGCTTCTATCTTAGTAAAGCTACTTGGAATTGGGCTTCCTGACACTGATCAATAACTTTTCTTAGCCTCTTTTCCAACTCATTTTCAAAATTTATTTCAGGTGCTTGGATCCCACCTGCCCATTTAAGAAAAAGGAAAAACTACAGCAGCAAATCATCATGTTACTTCTAGGGGGATAAGCAACATACAAAAAAATCTAACAAAATAGATAAAAGCAGGAAAAGTAGCATAAAAACAAGCTGAAATAACAACATAGTCCTAAAACATAAAAATTTGGTAGCACTCAATAGAACATTCAAGTCAGCTTGCGGATTATTTATATTCTTTCTCAATAAATGAAAAAAATGTAGGGTGATATTTCAAGGTCCTGAAACCTTATTTTTTATTTTCTGTACTTTCAAAAATGTTCAGAGCTGCATCCATAATTGCTATTATGGCACAGGTTCAAAGGGGATATATCGAAATCTCCCCAGATGCAAAGTGCCAGGCGCTACTAGAATACTTTGTCTGTGAAGAAATGTGTTTCTTTGTATGAGATTTGGCATTTCTGTCCTGTCATATTTCAGTTGATGTTTCTTTGCAATGTTTTCCCTTTGAGCTTTGCTGTGTATAAAATACGTGGGGTTGGAGGCAGTGTCATGTGAGCTTGGGATGTTCATCTAGCATGATTTTCCCCATCCTCCCTCCCCCCAAATACTCCCCCCCCCCATTCTTTGAAGGATGAGCTGAGCCTTCAAAGTGAGAGTTTTACAGTAGGAAGAAGGTGAAAATTGGCAGCAAAAAGTGGAGATATTTTGCCCAAGCAGGCTTTCATGCCACAGTCCTATCTCCCCACTTCATATCAATGTATACAGAGATGGGTGAAACCCCACAAATCTGGCTAGAATTAATTTGAGAAGTTAGATCTTTCATTTGAAAAGAAAATCCCCTGGACAATTTGGTTCATAGAATCATAGAATCAAAGAGTTGGAAGAGACCTCATGGGGCCATCCAGTCCAACCGCCTGCCAAGAAGCAGGAATGTTGCATTCAAATCACCCCTGACAGATGGCCATCCAGCCTCTGTTTAAAAGCTTCCAAAGAAGGAGCCTCCACCACACTCTGGGGCAGAGAGTTCCACTGCTGAACGGCTCCCACAGTCAGGAAGTTCTTCCTCATGTTCAGATGGAATCTCCTTTCTTGTAGTTTGAAGCCATTGTTTCGCGTCCTAGTCTCCAAGGAAGCAGAAAACAAGCTTGCTCCCTCCTCCCTGTGGCTTCCTCTCACATATTTATACATAGCTATCATATCTCCTCTCAGCCTTCTCTTCTTTAGGCTAAACATGCCCAGCTCCTTAAGCTGCTCCTCATAAGGCTTGTTCTCCAGACTCTTGATCATTTTAGTCGCCTTCCTCTGGACACATTCCAACTTGTCAATATCTCTCTTGAATTGTGGTGCCCAGAATTGGACACAATATTCCAGGTGTGGTCTAACCAAAGCAGAAGAGAGGAGTAGCATTACTTCCCTAGATCTAGACACTATGGTCCTATTGATGCAGGCCAAAATCCCATTGCCTTTTTTTGCCGCCACATCACATTGTTGGCTCATGCTTAACTTGTTGTCCACAAGGACTCCAAGATCTTTTTCACACATACTGCTCTTGAGCCATGCGTCCCCCATTCTGTATCTTTGCATTTCATTTTTCCTGCCAAAGTGGAGTCTCTTGCATTTGTCACTGTTGAACTTCATTTTGTTAGTTTTGGCCCATCTCTCTAATCTGGTTAAATTTTCCAAGCTGATCTTGAGGGCTTGGGAAAAAAAACACCATCTATACTAGCTTTTTCCAATAACCTTCCCTGTTAGCCCCTCCACCCCATCCTATTCTACAAAGTTGCGTTGATTATCTCTTTTTAATTTGGGAATGTAGCCTTCAGACAAAGTGGCGATGGTGATAATGCTAGCTACCTCATCATATTGAGAGGGGAAAGCATGGGTGACCATCCCTTTAAGAGTGGATAATCGCCCCTCTTATATCATCAGCCGTCCTGTTTCCAGTTCTGCCGCCTCATCACACTCACACTTGGAAACTTAAGAACTGGCAATACATTCATCTTATATAACAATCACACTGCAGCCTACCAAATTATAACAATGACACAACTACAGATTAGCTCACCAAAATATAGAGGGAGAATAGTTGTTGAACCAACTGTATGTTTACAAGCTAGGAACTGGGAACCACTGGAACTGTGAGACTTAAAAGAATTCTTTAAAAGGATTTCCGCTGCCACCATATTACTAACGAACAGGCTGAGGTACTATTGAGAGGTTGTTCAGTAACACACTCTGTGTTAGTCTAGTTTTCTTAGAGGCTGGTAAGAAGCTGACTTGAATAACACTTTTACCACAAAGGTATTCACACTGAGGCTGGTATAAGTTGGTAAAAATAACAAGAACTTTTATTGAACAGACTTTGATATTTCAGATACAAATGCTTGATGGTTTCAGTAAAAATCTGGCATACAAAGCTTGTGGTTATGTTTGAGAAGAGATCTTAAAACTTCTGGGTTACAAGTCTTAAAAACATCTGGGTTACAAGTCTTAAAAACTTCTGGGTTACAAGTCTTAAAGTTTCCACACAGAAACTTACTTCAGGAAATGAATCCCTGAAAGTAACTCCCACAAAAATCACCCTTAGGAATCTAGCCAAAACCGGAACTAGCCTTCCTTAAGCACCCCGCTGCTCCCCACAGTATTCTAGCTATACTTCTCTATAGCTATCCTGAATACTAAACAAAATCCCAAACTGCTCTCACTAACACCCTTTGCAAGCTTCAACTCTCAACTCTCAACTCCCAACTTCCCTGTTTTGATGTTTTATAATCCTTGTGGGAGGCTTCTTTCATGTCCCTGCATGAGGAGCTGGAGCTGATTGAGGGAGCTCATCTGCGCTCTCCCCGGATTCGGACCTTCGACCTATCGATCTTTAGTCCTGTGCCACCGGGGGCCCCTAGCTGTTATTCTAATGAGGCAGAGCTTGAAAAGGTTTAGGGTCTGTACATCTGGGAATCCATTATCCCATACTAGGTGAAAGATTCTTGTTGTTCATTCGTTCAGTCATCTCTGACTCTTTATGACCTCATGGACCAGCCCATGCCAGAGCTCTCTGTCGGCCGTCACCACCCCCAGCTCCTTCAAGGTCAGTCCAGTCACTTCAAGGATGCCATCCATCCATCTTGCCCTTGGTTGGCCCCTCTTCCTTTTACCTTCCACTTTCCCCAGCATAATTGTCTTCTCCAGGCTTTGCTGTCTCCTCATGATGTGGCCAAAGTACTTCAACTAAGATTCTACTAAGAGCTATATTCACAACACATATATATGTAGAAAGGGGGGAATTAAAGAAGGCATTTCCATTTCTTTGTCCACAAGTTCACTGCCTTCATATCAAAGTCCCGAAATGGGGTGAACAATAGGGAGATGTTCCATATATTTTTGGTACACACCACAGCAAGTGGCATGATAAGAATACATCTCAATGTTGTGGCACCAGTGTTGTGAGAAGCACAATGCATGAGACGACAATGTCTCTGACAGTGAAGGACAGGTCTCCATAGTTTGGAGTGTCTGGCGCTTTCCTCCCCCATTACAGCATTGTTTCACACATGCTACACACTACACTTTTTGTCAGTGAATGGCAGTTAGAGACTTACAATCCTCAGACTTGTCCCCAGGTGATAACAAAAATGTTTATTATTTAACCCAATGTGCCTGGCCTTACAATATACTGTATACTGCTAAATTTCATTACATTTCCTTCATTCCATTTTATAAGGTCATGCAATTTATTCTGCATAAATGAGCCATTCTTCTCTCCATTTACAATGGCTCCCAATTTGGTGTCCTCCACATTTCTTCAGATCTCTGTAACTTCCTTCTCCAAGGTCATTGCTGCATAAAAACAATCCCCAAAGAATGGCCCTGAGACTCAGCAAGTCATTTCCCTCAAAACTAAACCTTGCCTTTTTGGGTAACTTTGGCTTTTCTTTCAAATCTTGCAGTATGTGTGCTGTGGAGCATGAAACACTCTTGCCAGTATAAGTAATATTGTTCAATGGGATCATATATCAAGTACTTTACCAAAATGCAAATAGGCAAGGTGTTCTGCTTTGCCTCTTATTGAAAAGTTTAGCATGGTCTCCTCATACCGAAGCCTTGCTTTGCATCGGATCTTGCTCTTGTGTGTACATACAGTCTGTTGGATGGGAAAGTAGCGAGGGGGATAAAAATAACTGAGCTAGAGATGAGGATATCCCTAGTTCAAATCTCATCTCTGCCATGAATTCACTAACTCAAAGTTATGGTTTGTGGAGGAGTGCTTATCTGCAAGCTATTGGTTACCGGTCTGCAATGAAATTCTAGGAAAGAAAGAAACAATTGCAGCCAATGTACACAAATACCCTCCCAGGCCCTGACACATTAAGAAAAATGAAACCTGCAGGACCCCTAAACTTGATCAGGGTTTTGAAAGGACATCTTGTGGCACTGTTCACAAGAGCTAGCTCCCTCCCTCCCTCTCTCTATGAAGCTCTTATCTCTCTCTCTCTCTATATATATATAGTGTATATATATTTAGAAGGAGCTCTTATATGTGAGGTTCTGGGATATAGAAATCTGATATTCAAAAGGAACCTTTCCAAGCACTGGGCCATTTCTCCATAATCTCTCCTTCTCTCTATTGTGGAGAAGCATCTCAGTGCTTGGAAAGGTCCCTTTTAGATATTTTATTTATTTATTTATTTATTTATTTATTTATTTATTATTCGAACTTATATGCCGCCACTCCCCTGGGGCTCGGAGCAGCTTACAAGAATGGCTACAATCTAACACAATTTAAACACAATTTAAAACAATTTAAAAACACCAATATTAAAAATCAAAGGCCTGTCGAAACAGGTATGTCTTACAAGCCCTGCGGAAAGCTGATAGGTCTCGCAAGGCACGGACTTCAGGTGGCAGAGTATTCCAGAGTGATGGTGCCACTGCTGTGAAGGCTCTGCGTCTGGTTGCTGATAGACGCAAGGCCTTGACACTGGGAATTTCCAATAGATCTTGGTCCTCAGAACGGAGGGATCTCTGGGGTCGGTAGGGGGTGAGGCGGTCCCTCAGGTACATCGGCCCCAGACCATGCAAGGCCATAAAGGTGAGTACCATCACTTTGAAAGTGATCCGGTGCTCAATTGGTAACCAATGCAGCTGTAGTAAGATTGGTGTTATGTGGCATCTCATCGGAATTCCTGCAAGAAGCCAAGTAGCTGCATTTTGTACCAACTTGAGCTTCCGGATCACCAACAGAGGAAGGCCAATGTAGAGGGCGTTACAGTAGTCCAGTCTTGAGATGACCGTAGCCTGGATCACCGTAGCTAGGTCGTCCCTGGACAGGTAGGGGGCCAGCCGTCTAGCCTGCCGCAGATGAAAAAAGGCGGTTCTGCTAACGGCGGAGACCTGGGCCTCCATCGTCAGCAGAGGGTCCAAAAGGACTCCCAGACTCTTTACCAATGATGATGGGCGTAGTGCCTCGTCATCCAGGGTAGGTAGCTGGATGTCCCCACTGCACGGGTGACCCAGCCATAGGATTCCCGTCTTTGCTGGATTCATCCTCAACCTGCTGGCACGCAGCCATCCAGTAACGGCCTCGAGGCACTGATGAAAATAATTGGGTATAGAGTCCGGTCGGCCTTCCATCTTCAGCACCAGCTGAGTGTCATCAGCATACTGGTAACACTCAAGCCCAAAACCTCGAACCAGCTGAGCAAGTGGTCGCATATAGATGTTAAACAACAGAGGGGAGAGAATGGCCCCCTGAGGAACCCCACAAGATAGAGGGGACCTCTCAGAGACTAGGCCTCCCCTCTCCACTTGCTGTCCACGGTTGTGAAGAAAGGAGGACAGCCAGTTTAAAGCTGTCCCCCTGACTCCAGCAGCAGCAAGGCGGTGGGTCAAAAGATTGTGGTCAACTGTGTCAAATGCTGCTGTGAGATCCAATAACACAAGCAGTGCTGACCCGCCCTGGTCAAGCTGGCATCGAAGGTGATCCATGATGGAGACCAGCACAGTCTCTGTCCCGTGCCCCACACGGAAGCCGGACTGGAAGGGATCTAGTCCGGCTGTGTCCTCTAGGAATCAAATCTCCAAACCTTATAGCCACTGCTAGAAATGTTTTGGGCCTATAGACATGGTTGGCCAAAATAGTAACTTTTCCCAGTTTATCCAGGATTATCAGGCTCAAACTAATCATTACGGGAAACTTAATGACTAGTTGCATGTCTCAGCAATCAGACTTGCACACTAGATTTGTTTTTATATTGCTTTCAATTGTGTTGTTATTTGTTTTATCTGATGTTTTAATTGGTTAAAGTGTTTTACATGTGTGTTTTAATTGTAATCTTGGGCATGATCCTTGTAAGCCGCCCTGAGTCCCCTAGGGGAGATGGTTGGCGGGGGATAAAAATAAAGTTATTATTATTATTATTATTATTATTATTATTATTATTATTATGAATTTTTCCATGTCAGGAGTGACTTGAGAAACTGAAAGTCACTTCCGGTGTGAGAGACTTGGCTGTCTGCAAGTACATTGCCCAGGGGCTTCCCAGATGCTTGATGTTTTACCATCCTTGTAAGAGGCTTCTCTCATGTCCATGCATGGGGAACTGGAGCTGACAGAGGGAGCTCAACCTGCTTTCCCTGGATCCGAACCATTGACGTGTTGGTCAGCAATCCTTTCACCACAAGGGTTTAACCATTGTGCCACCTGCTTAGCTTCCAATACTCAATGACCAATCAAAAACAAATCAGATATCCTTGAAAGATACATAGCTGAAGGGAAGCGCATGGTATTTCCAGCAAATGTCTTTCAGCCCTTAAGGGAGCACTTAACACAACTGCTTGCATTTTTGGATTGTCCTATGGCAGGGGTGTCAGACTCATTTTCACCAAGGGCCACATCAGTTTCATGGTTGCCATCAAGGGGTCAGATGTAACTGTAAGACTGTATCAATGTGCTTATGTTGCCCTGGCACTGAAAGCCTCATGGGTCACATAAAATGACATTATATGTTATATTTGGCCCACGGGCTTTGCTTTTGACATGTGTGTCCAAGGAGATAGCTCTATAGAGACTGTCCTTCAAAATTTTAGACTACACCATGCATGGAAGATCTCTGAAAGGATCAATTTGACTTAAAGTGTTGTGACTCAGCTGGAGCCTCAGGAAGAGCAGGAAGAGGATGATGGGTTTCAGATTCCTGAAAATGTTCCTATTGTTGATACAGACGATGTTGATGCTGAAGACGAGGAATTCCAGTTTCCCATGGGAAGGGATGTTGTCTTAGAACATGTTTCTTAGTAAAACTTCACAGGTGCAGGTGGAGGAGGCGGGCCAGCCTGTGAGCTCTCTGCCTTCTCATTCTCAGGCTGCCGATTCCCAGCTCCAGGATAATGAGTTATTCGACCTTGAAGGCTCTGCAGATTTAGATAGGGTGGATCGCTTGCAATTCAGGGTTCGCCGTAGTACAAGGCTTGCAAACAAGAGAGAGGCTAGAGATCAAAGGAATGCTTTCATGCTGGAAAAGTATATTTAGAGAGCTGATTGAAGGCAACCTTTTGTCAGTGCAACTTCAGCGAACACCCTGATAACTTCTTTGGATTGCCTGGGCTTTTAGGCAATGCTTCTGGCTTCTTGATTTGGATCTTGGCTTCTTGGGACTCTGTCATGCTGCCATGGAATCTTGTTTGATCAATGCTTATGGATTATGCTTTATGTTATTTGCCTTTAGACTTTGAAAACTCTGCCTTTGCATTTAGGACTCTGTTTGGATATTGAACTTTTGCAACTTTACTTTTGTGTTTAAGACTTTGCCTACAAAACCTACAGCCTTGGTGTGTGTGGTGTTCTGAGTAAGGTGAATCTATCCTGAGGTGCGACATAAGGTATGATTTAAGAAGTCTCTATTTCTATGGCTGTCTTGGGTGACTTTTATCAGTTACTGTAACTATCCATGGCTGGAATTTTGCTTGTTAGTCTGAACTGGAACTAACTCACTCAATCAATGACTGAATGAGGAGTTGATATACTGTATAGGCAATTCCAGATAGGATAAACAATAAGATTTAGTATCTCTGACACCACCACCTTTCCATCTCTTGTGAATAATAATAGTGGTAAGCTCTTTGGAGCAGCTCTGTAGAGCAACAAGCAAATCAATTGTTCTGAGCAAATGTACTAGTACAGGTCATTGGACAATCACAAATATTTAAATAAGTGCTGCTGTTTCAGATGGCATTTGTGTCACACTATCTGACATTTTCAGCTCTCATAATTATAAATTAGTGCTGCATTATTTATAAACCTAAGCCAGCAACCAGTTCCTGTTGCAATCATGGATCATAAACTCATTTTGAAATTCGCACTTTTCCCATGGAGAAAATGCTACACAATCATTGAAGACTTGCTAGGAAATGCTAGGAAGCAGGTGTAAGACTTTATGAGGTAGATTACGTTTGCTCAGATTTCATTCTTTGATTAAGAGAGAGGATCCTAAATGAGCCATTCTGTCAGATTTTTTGATGTCAGAAGAGGGGCACTTTTGTCTCTCCAGATGTTTTGGACTCCTGTCGAATGGTAAGCCCTGTCAGCCCTAGCTTCTGCCAACCTAGCAGTTCGAAAACATGCAAATGTGAGTAGATCAATAGGTACCGCTCCGGCGGGAAGGTAACGGCACTCCATGCAGTCATGCTGGCCACATGACCTTGGAGGTGTCTATGGACAACGCTGGCTCTTCGGCTTAGAAATGGAGATGAGCATCACACCCCAGAGTCAGACATGACTGGACTTAATGTCAGGGGACTGCCTTTACCTTTACCTTTACCAATGGTAAGGTTTTGTGGGAATTTAAGTAAGATGTAGGAGCAATGATTCTGGCAATCCTCACAGATTGTTCTTGAACTACTATCTCTATGACAGTATGACAGAAGAGGGTAGGTGTGCAATACACCACCACCACCAACACCACCAACACCAACAACAACAGTAACAACAATGCAAATTTTAATCTGCCTTTCATTAGTAGATTTTAACTTGAATTTTATCTCTGTCATCTTATTATATGTGTTTTAAGAGTGTTTTATCTCTTGTTTTAATTATATTGTCCTTAGAGGTTCCCTGGCTTGATGTCACACCCTTCCATCAGCTGTACTCGAGGGCTGATACCGGAAGACCACCTACCCAGAGAGACCATGCCCCTGTGGCTCGGGCCAAATAGAAACAACTGAGCATGGACTCCTCCATGTTCTACAGGGATATTTGATCCAGACTCATCTTGCCTTCGCTGTAAAATTACCCGGGTCATTCAGGACAATTTTACACCGCCCTGCTGCTCTCAGGTACCAACTCAGTTATAACCTACTAGCTGTCCCCTGCCATGCGTTGCTGTGGTCCAGTCTGTTTTCCTGGAAAATAAAGTAATGAGATAGTGTTGGTTTCTAATATAGGCAATCTCTTTATGCTTGTGGGTAAACAGTATTCCTTGTTGTTTCTTTGCCAATGTTGATGTGAAGAGTGTCTGGTTTGTCTCCTCTAGAACTTGCAACATACCATAGTCCTTCTTTAAGGGTCCCTTTCAAATCTATGATACTATATTTGTGTGTGTGTGAATCATATCTATCTATCTATCTATCTATCTATCTATCTATCTATCTATCTACCTATCTGTCATCTATCTATCTATCATCTATCTATCTATCTCTATGACTGGATGCAGGCCTGTAGCGAGGGGGGGGGGGGGGGTTAGGGGTTCAACCCCCCCCCCCGAAATGTTTCCGATTTTTTTTAAAAAACCCAGTTTACTCATGAATTTTAACTGGTTAACCAAATCCCCATGCTAAGTCTATAAGATGCAAAAAATTAAGAGTCCCTCCAGAACTGCAAACACTATCTCAAGCAAATATTTATTTGTTTGTTTGTTTGTTATTCGAACTTATATGCTGCCACTCCCCTGGGGCCCGGAGCGGCTTACAAGAACAGGCTAAAATTGAACATAATTTACAAACAATTTAAAACAATTTAAAAACAGCAATATCAGAGATCAAAGTCCCTTCGAAACAGATATGTCTTACATGCCCTGCGGAAAGCTGATAAGTCACGCAAGGCACGGACTTCAGGTGGCAGAGTATTCCAGAGTGATGGTGCCACTGCTGTAAAGGCTCTGTGTCTGGTTGCTGTTAGACGCAAGGTCTTGACACTGGGAATTTCCAATAGATCTTGGTCCTCAGAACGGAGGGATCTCTGGGGTTGGTAGGTAAGTACATCGGCCCCAGACCATGCAAGGCCTTAAATATTGACAATTTATTCACACTGTCATTACTTGCAGCAATAGCCGATGTAGTGAAGCAACCAAGTTGGGTGTGTGTGTGTTGAATGCTCTCATTAAGGAGGCCAGACTTGGTGGAGGTGGTTGACAGGGGCGGAGCTGCAGGCTATTGACGGCTGCACTGTCCCCTGCTGTGCTCTTTGCTTCAGCCTGAGCTAGAAGGCAGGTTTCAACCCCCCCCCCCCCGTGAAATTTTCACCGCTCCCTCGAAAATTTCAACCCCTCCCGAAATTTGTTTCTGGCTATGGCCCTGACTGGATGGCTCTTTGTCAGGAGGACTTTGATTACATTTTCTTGCCCTGATGAAGGGAGTTGGATTGGATGGCCTTAAGTATTTTCTGTTAGTCATGGGGGTTCTGTGTGTGGAAGTTTGCCCCGATTCTGTCGTTCCTCTAGTATCTGTCGTTCCTTGAGTATTCATGCCAAGTTTGATCCAGATCCATCATTGTTTGAGTCCACAGTGCTCTCTAGATGTAGGTGAACTACAACTCCAAAGCTCAAGGTCAATGCCCACCAAACCTTTCTAGTGTTTTCTGTTGGTCAGGGGTGTCTTGTGTGCAGAGGTGGCCCTAGGTAATTTTCAACAGTAAGCAAACAGTATTTTGGCAGTCCCCCCCCCCCCCCCCAACCAATCACTGATATATATTTTCTCTTCATTGTGGGAGTTCTGTGTGCCATATTTGGTTCAATTCCACCATTGGTGGGGTTCAGAATGCTCTTTGATTGTAGGTGAACTATACATCCCAGTAAATACAACTTGCATATGTCAAGGTCTATTTTTCCCCAAGAGTGCCTCAAGAGCGCCCCTGGGCAAAATCAACTATACTGCAAATGCTTACTTTGCGTAATGGGTTGAGTTGCCCCTGCCTGTGTGCCAAGTTTGGTTCAATTCCATCGTTGGTGGAGTTCATAATGCTCTTTGATTATAGGTGAACTATACATCCCAGCAACTACAACTCCCAAATGACAAAATCATAATTTTTTGAGTGATGGTCACTCCTTGTGTTGTGAGACGTTTTGTTGCCAAATTTGGTGTGATTTCGTTCATTGGTTCTTTTGTTTTTAAGGTACTCATTATGCACAGAGCATTTATATATATATAAATATACATTTTAGATGCCTTGCAGTATGGATTGGCCTCAAAGTGGAAGCAGCAATTAGTCTGAGCTGTTCAGACATACAAAAACTGTAGCTGACATTTCATCAGACATGCTATTGTTGGTGCAATCAAATTTTACTTTAGCAAGAGCTACTTTTGTGAAGTAACTGAAAAATCTTTCCTTGGATCATGCACTGATCGAAAGCATATTTGAGGAAAAATGGTCTGTTTCCATAAAGCTATTCTCTGAGAGACTTAAAGAAATATGATTTTCACACTGCAACCTTGAGTGAATTTGAAAAGATGCTGGTCAATAGAATGAATTGTTTGACCTTCGTACTCAAGAACCTGCTTCTTCTTGTTTGTTTCTGATGCAATGTAGTCTCTCTTATGTAACCCAAAAATCCTATTTTCTAAATAATGATATATAAATTTGTTTTGGAAACAGGAATAACTTTTAAACGGCCTTTTTCAGCAATGCAAACACATTGGGGGAAAAGAAAACAGACCAAGATTTATTTCAATTCCCAAAAGTCCCTATTATTTTGCTTGTTCATATGCATCTCCTACTGTGAAAGCAGAAGTCTGTGAAGCTGTAGATAAGGGAAGATGCTGTCCCCAAATCCCGAGTTTGCCTTTCTTCCTTTGGCATCCTCCAATATTACACAACAGCAGATTCTTCTCAAAGCTCTACACCCTGGGAACGTGTTTATAATGCTACAAATAGTATGGGGCCAGTATAAATGGTCTTTGAAACTCCTCACAGCCGAATGATGGTGATCATGAAAGGGGTTGATAATGTTAGTGGGAAGATGTCCCCACTCAAGCATATGTTGGATTGATTTTGACCAGATGTATTTTGTTGAGTTCCCTGAATGAAATATGTCTTCTCCTTTGGGTAGCAACTCAACCAAAAGGAGGAAACTGTTGGGCTTCGGTGTATGTATATGTAGGAAATTGATTAGTTATGCCAGACTAATCTGATCTCTTTTTTTGATAGAGTTACAAGCTGGGTAGATGTGGGTAATGCCGTGGATGTAGCGTACCTGGATTTCAGTAAGGCCTTCGACAAGGTCCCTCATGATCTTCTGGCAAGGAAACTAGTCCAATGTGGGCTAGGAAAAACTATGGTGAGGTGGATCAGTAATTGGTTAAATGGACGAACCCAGAGAGTGATTCTCCCCAATGCTTCTTCTTCATCCTGGAAAGAAGTGATTAGCGGAGTGCCACAGGTTCCCGTCCTGGGCCTGGTCCTGTTCAACATCTTTATTATTGACTTAGATGAAGGGCTAGAAGGCATGATCATCCAGTTTGCAGACGACACCAAATTGGGAGGGATAGCCAGGGGCGGCTCAACCATTACGCAAAGTAAGCATTTGCAGTATAGTTGATTTTGCCCAGGGGCGCTCTTGACGCTCTTGGGGGGAAATAGACCTTGACATATGCGAGTTGTAATTACTGGGATGTATAGTTCACCTACAATCAAAGAGCATTCTGAACTCCACCAATGATGGAATTGAACCACATATGGCACACAGAACTCCCACGACGAACAGAAAATATATATCAGTGATTGGTTGGGGGGAGGGGGCAAAATACTGTTTGCTTACCGTTGAAAATTACCTAGGGCCGCTTCTGGGGATAGCCAATACTCCAGAAGTCAGGAGCAGAATTCAAAATGATCTTAACAGATTAGAGAGATGGGCCAAAACTAACAAAATGAAGTTCAACAGTGACAAATGCAAGATACTCCACTTTGGCAGGAAAAACTAAATGCAAAGATACAGAATGGGGGATCCCTGGCTCGAGAGCAGTACGTGTGAAAAAGATCTTGGAGTCCTCGTGGACAACAAGTTAAACATGAGCCAACAATGTGATGTGGCGGCAAAAAAAGCCAATGGGATTTTGGCCTGCATCAATAGAAGTATAGAGTCTAGATCTAGGGAAATCAAGCTACCCCTCTATTCTGCTTTGGTTAGATCACACTTGGAATATTGTGTCCAATTCTGGGCACCACAATTCAAGAGAGATATTTACAAGCTGGAATGTGTCCAGAGGAGGGCGACTAAAATGATCAAGAGTCTGGAGAATAAGCCCTATGAAGAGCGGTTAAAAGAGCTGGGCATGTTTAGCTTGAAGAAGAGAAGGCTGAGAGGAGATATGATAGCCATGTATAAATATGTGAGAGGAAGTCACAGGGAGGAGGGAGCAGGCTTGTTTTCTGCTTCCTTGGAGACTAGGACGCGGAACAATGGCTTCAAACTACAAGAAAGGAGATTCCATCTGAACATGAGGAAGAACTTCCTGACTGTGAGAGCCATTCAGTGGTGGAAATCTCTGCCCCAGGATGTGGTGGAGGCTCCTTCTTTGGAAGCCTTTAAAAAGAGGTTGGATAGCCATCTGTCAGGGGTGATTTGAATGCAATATTCCTGCTTCATGGCAGGGGGTTGGACTGGATGGGCCCATGGCCCAACTCTTTGATTCTATGATTCTATAGGGCTAGGGTTAAGGTTGCTAGGGCTTTGGGCAGCAGCAGCGCATGGAGGGGGGGGGGGTGGATAAAAGAGGCTAATTTGTGCCAACAAACTGACTGGAGGTGGTAGACAGCTGAGTTCACTATTTACATAAAATCTTATGTCCCTTTGTTTTGTCTGAAACCTGTGTGTGTGTGTGTGTGTTTTGGGTGTGGGGAGATGAGATGATTGTAGAGCAATAATCCTGCAAAAGCTCAGCCTGCCTCTATGCTCTCTTTGCTGTTTGCGGCACTGGTGCACCCTTCAAATGAAATGACTACAGATTTAAATCCAAGAGGGTAGATTTCAACCCACAAAATATTTACAACCTTCCCCTCCTTTCCATTTAAAACATTTTAAATACAGGACAGAAATGTGTCCTTTAATCTGTTATATCAGGTTCCAAATACGTCGCTGCAGTGTATGAAAGATAGACTGCATGCTGCACAGTACTTGAGCTTTCATCTGCCTCCTTTGATAGGGATGGGAATCTAACCTTTCATCCAGAGAATGGACTTACAGAGACTTGGGAAGGCACCTGAACCTTGGACCTGAATGCAAACATTGTCAAAATGGGGAGTGGCTGACCAAAGGTAAATAAGGGCTTGACACAAAGAATTTGCTCAGTATTTTAGTTAGGCAGTGAACCACATGAAAATAAACTGAGAAGCCATGTATTGATCATTAACTAGAAGGGGGTGGGATAGGGTGAAGAAGTAAAAATAATATTTCTTATAAAGAAATATTATTGGGAAAAAATCCAGCCTCTGAAAATTCATGGAATATATATAGAATCATAGCATTCAAAGCACCCCCGACAGATGGCCATCCAGCCTCTGTTTAAAAGCTTCTAAAGAAGGAACCTCCACTACACTCCAGGGCAGAGAGTTCCACTGCTAAACAGCCCTCACAGTCAGGCAGTTCTTCCTAATGTTCAGATGGAATCTCCTCCTCTGTAGTTTGAAGCCATTGTTTCGCATGCTAGTCTCCAGGGCAGCAGAAAACAAGCTTGCTCCATCCTCCCTATGAATTCCTCTCACATATTTATATATGGCTATCATGTCTCCTCTCAGCCTTCTCTTTTTCAGGCTAAACATGCCCAGTTCTTTAAACCACTCCTCATAGGGCTTGTTCTCCAGACCCTTGATATAAACGAATGCATCCCTGTCTACCAGGAGTCTAGGCCCTGTGAATTATCATACTGCATGTTCTCTTTTGCACAAATCTATATAAATAAAAATGTAATGTTCATTTGTGGGATTAACATATCTCAGAAACCACTGGACAAATTGAGACAAAATTTTGACACAATACACCTAACAGCCCAATGAGTGTTCATCACCCTCAAAACATACAACCCCCCCCCCCCAGCAGAATGGACTTAAAAAAACCCAAAATACACCATATATACATATACACATATACTCATATACATATACTCATATACATACCAGGCATGTAGCCGGGGGGGGGGGGGGCTCTTGGGGGGCTTCAGCCCCCCCCCCCAATTCTCATGGTGGTTCACGAAAAGGCCTTACAGGTGCATTATTTAAACTGTTATGTTTATTCATATCATGATCTGATCACCATACTCAATATATCCCATATGCATGGGGGTATTGGGGTAATGATACAAAAGGTTTGCTAGGCTAGACCCTCTTTCACTCAGACTCAGCCCTCCCCCCCCATCGAAATCCTGGCTACGGGTCTGATTTTACATACACACATGTATATATATATACACAAGCACACACAAATATACACACATATATACATACACAGATATATACATATACACATTAAAAACGATCTTGACAGATTAGAGAGATGGGCCAAAACTAACAAAACGAAGTTCAACAGTGACAAATGCAAGACACCCCACTTTGGCAGGAAAAACGAAATGCAAAGATACAGAATGGGGGACAATGCCTGGCTCGAGAGCAGTATGTGTGAAAAACATCTTGGAGTCCTCGTGGACAACAAGTTAAACATGAGCCAACAATGTGATGTGGCGGCAAAAACAGCCAATGGGATTTTGTCCTGCATCAATAGGAGCATAGTGTCTAGATCCAGGGAAGTAATGCTACCCCTCTATTCTGCCTTGGTTAGACCACACCTGGAATATTGTGTCCAATTCTGGGCACCACAATTCAAGAGAGATATTGACAAGCTGGAATGTGTCCAGAGGAGGGCGAATAAAAAGATCAAGGGTCTGGAGAACAAGCCCTATGAAGAGCGGCTTAAAGAGCTGGGCATGTTTAGCCTGAAGAAGAGAAGGCTGAGAGGAGATATGATAGCCATGTATAAATATGTGAGAGGAAGCCACAGGGAGGAGGGAGCAAGCTTGTTTTCTGCTTCCTTGGAGACTAGGACATGAACAATGGCTTCAAACTACAGAGAAGGAGATTCCATCTGAACATTAGGAAGAACTTCCTGACTGTGACAGCCGTTCAGTAGTGGAACTCTCTGCCCCGGAGTGTGGTGGAGGCTCCTTCTTTGGAAGCTTTTAAACAGAGGCTGGATGGCCATCTGTCAGGGGTGATTTGAATGCAATATTCCTGCTTCTTGGCAGGGGGTTGGACTGGATGGCCCAGGAGGTCTCTTCCAACTCTTTGATTCTATGATTCTACATGCATGCATACATACATGCACACATATATACATATACAAATGCATACAAATATACATATACACATATATACACACAAATATGCATATAGATAAGCACACACATATATACATACACATATATAAACACACAAATATATACACACACATATATGCATACACACAAACGCAAACACACATATATACACATGTACACAAATATATACACACATATAAACACATTTATACACACACAAAACACATATATACAGACTTGGCCACAGGAACGCATGGCAGGGGACGGCTAGTATCTTCTAATTTTCCCAAAACCAAGTCTGTTTATGGCTAGTAGACCAGACATAAGTTGGGGCACCCACAAAAATGTGTCAGTAGTTCCCAGAAAACAAGGACTGTTTCTTGTGAAAATAGAGTAATATGCAATCCATGAAATTATATGTTCTCCATAGCTATAAGGGAGTGCTTGCCCTTATTTTGCATTAGGCCAGTCTGTTACTACATCTCTCAGTGGTATTGCTATTGCTATTGCTTTGATTTCTGTTTGTCCAACACGAGATGCAATTAAGTAAACAAATGACTAACTGATTTCATAAATTAGAACTGGATTGAAAAGGGCAGTTGAAATGCTTAAACTGAGAAGCTGTTCAAAATATTCTCTCGAAACAGGATTCTAATTTTATCTAACTATGGACACCGAATTTACAAATAAACAAACATAATTTAAAATATAAAAAGAAGGTGGTGGAAATGTTTTGGAAAGTATTAAAATGGAACAAGTAATTCCAAAACCAGCGGGGTGTCTTGCATCTTTGAACAGGATGAATGGGTGGATGGACAGCAATAGGAAAATGTCTCCTGTGACCTTTTAACACTTTTTTTTGTGGCGTGTGTTCAGCTTTGAGATATATTTATCTCCTTGAAATGCAAACCATAACTAAGAAGATGGACTTGTCTCAAAATTCATCCTATTTTAATTGTGTGTGGGTTTAATTTAAACTGAAGACAGCCAGAGATAGAAGACTAATTTACAATACCAGCAAGACATTTTTTGTGAGCAATTACGAGACCTGCTGCTCTATCTTCAAAAGAGAAGAAGAAATAGTAAAGGAAGGGAAAGAATGGAGATAACAGACATGTTCTCTCTCTTCAAAATGCTCTCTACCACATAAATCTCAAGAATAAGTTGTAGCTAACTACCCAATGGAAGCCCTCCCTCCTAGTAATGATAGGATTGCTAGGAGGGATTTACAAAAACATGCAAATATGAAAAACACCCAGAGAACAAGTATCATATAGTGATGTAGTGTTGGTATAGAACACTAGAAGACTAGGGTTGGAAAACCCACTTGGCCAGGGAAACTCATATGGGAAGTCATATTCTCTCTTCTTTTTTTTTGAAGGTACAAATATTTAATTTATTTGCGCAGTGTGACATTAGGACTGAATAATAATAATACTGGGTCTGAACCCTCCGTCTCCCTAGAGGAATTGTACTTTTGCAACTCTCAAAGAGAGCACAAAGAACCAAGGACTGGGGATGCCCCTTTATTGAGACACACCCAAGAGGGATGAAGTGAGATGAGTGGGTGGCCCCAATTCTTGGCCGGCCGTGCTTCACTGGCTTGTAGGTGATGGAGAACTCCCCCAGGTAGTCGCCAATCATCTCAGGCTTGATCTCCACCTGGTTGAAGGTCTTCCCATTGTAGATTCCCACCATGCTGCCCACCATCTCGGGGAGGATGATCATGTCTCGCAGGTGGGTCTTGACCACCTTGGGCTTTTCCATCAACGGGGCCTCCTTCTTGGCCTTACGCAGGCGCTTCAGAAGGGAGTGCTGCTTGCGATGGCGCTGGCAGGCTCTGTAGAGCTGCACTAGCTGTTCATAGGTGTTCTAGAACAGCTGTACCAGGAGCTCCAAATTTGTTTGCTTTGCATTGAATGTTTGTTTGTAGTCCTAAGTCTCAGGGACTCTGCAGATAGGTGGATTCTTTTGGCTGCAGTCATAGGGCAGGCCACCTGTCCGTCATCGTTAAGTTTTGGTCCTGCCCCTTGCTCAGGGCAACTGGGAAGGGAAGTGGGCCATTTTGTTAGTTAGTCTCAGCCAGGTTAGCTTATGTATAGGATGTGTGTAACTTCCCCTGTACAAAAGCTTCAACCTTTAAGAACTCCAGGGAAGCATTCCTACAGCTTTAAGAACTCCAGGGAAGCATTCCTACAGCTTTAAGAATTTCCAGGAAAACAGCCTTAAAGACTAAAGAACTCCAGCTGGAGAATATCCACTGCCTTGCTGGTAGGTCCACTTGGTGTCCGAGAAGCAGATCGGCCCGGTAGCGGAGCCCACATCAGTGAGGGTTGGATTTCAGTCAGCCTGGGAGAAGTTAAAAAGGGGAATTTTCCTTTAAAGAAAAAGTTATTGAAGATAGTGCCTGTCCCCTGTGGACAAGATTGAGAGAGCCAATAGTTTATCAAGAAAGCCTTGAAGTACCTGTTTGATTTCATTAATAAAAGACTTTGTTTTACTTCTCAAGCCATCTGAAGGTTCTTTGTAGTGGAAACCACTGAGAACTTCTCCTTGGGCCCCTGGCTTCCCGCTGGGCAAAGGTTACACATCCTGTTTTTAAAGCCAACCAAATACAGGCCCAGCGCGCGACAGAACAATAAGACATGTCGAGGAGCTGTTCCAGATCAACGCCCCGGTACGTGAACTTCTGGGAGGTCCGCTTCTTCTTCTGCTTCACTTTTGCCATCTTGGCTTCAGTCTTCTCAGGGAAAAGTCATATTCTCTTAGGACTTTATCATATTAGCTAGTTGAAGCATCCCACTTTGCCACCAATACAAAGGGCAACTGGGGTGAATCTGTCACCCTATGTGCTGCTCCCTTGTAGTAACACTACTCCCATCACATGGAGGAACAGTCACCCCAGAAGCCTCCCATGTTGAGGAGAAAGCATTGTACAATTCTTGACCCTCTAGTTGGAGAAGGGGCCTCCACAGGAAGTTCCCTTATATCATGTGATAGGCGGTGGGCCCATCCATCCTCCAACTAGAGTGGAAGCATTGTAGGATGCTTCCAAAAGTAAAAGTGATGAGTTCATATGTCTCAGAAAAGGAAAAAGGCAAACCTTGTCCAAACAAATCCTGTCCAATTCTGGGCACCACAATTCAAGAAAGATATTGACAAGCTGGAGTGTGTCCAGAGGAGGGCGACTAAAATGATCAGGGGTCTGGAGAACAAGCCCTATGAGGAGTGGCTTAAGGAGCTAGGCATGTTTAGCCTGAAGAAGAGAAGGATGAGAGGAGATATGATAGCCATGTATAAATATGTGAGAGGAAGCCACAGGGAGGAGGAAGCAAGCTTGTTTTCTGCTTCCCTGGGGACTAGGATGCGAAACAATGGCTTCAAACTACAAGAAAGGAGATTCCATCTGAACATGAGGAAGAACTTCCTGACTGTGAGAGCCGTTCAGCAGTGGAACTCTCTGCCCTGGAGTGTGGTGGAGGCTCCTTCTTTGGAAGCTTTTAAACAGAGGCTGGATGGCCATCTGTCAGGGGTGATTTGAATGCAGTATTCCTGCTTCTTGGCAGAATGGGGTTGGACTGGATGGCCCAGGAGGTCTCTTCCAACTCTTTGATTCTATGATTCTACGATTCTATGAAAGCATCTGATTTGATTTCAATATGGTAATTTTCTTATTACTGTACCTCCTTCTCTGCCTCTCAGATCCCGCACTTGCGCACCTGCACCACTTCACTGCAGTCTTCAGGAGCGAGATCTGAGAGGCAGAGGAGGAGGTATGGTAATAGGATACAAGGGCGGCCAGACAGGTAAAAGAGGTGTGTTTTTCTGGGCCCAGAGCCACTCTATCTCTTTTTTCCATACCCCGGGTGCCTACAGCTTTACTTACCCCTTCCCGGTGAGGTGCCCCTTCACCACATCATCGGGACTGCATTAAGTCCATGAATCCTGATGAATGGATTTTCTTCTACCATACTTGTACAGCGTCGCCCTTAATGCTTTCATACAGTCGCTGCATACGGCAGGGACACGGCCACTGCCATTTTTGAGCTCCCCCTACAATACGCGGCAACCACAGATTCTCCAATCCAGATTGGAAGTTTCAGCACCCGCTCTATAAGACGACTCTTGGCGTATAAGACTATTCCCACATATAAGACGACTCCCGGCGTATAAGACTATTCCCACATATAAGTCGACTCCCTTGCTTATATTCCAGCGTATAAGACGACTCCCACATATAAGATGACCCCCGACTTTTGAGAAGGTTTTCTTGGGTTAAAAAGTAGTCTTATACACCAGAATATATGATAGCATCTTCTACACTAGGAGTCAAGATGGCCATAAAATATAGCTACTGTTTCATTGAGAGTAAGGGGTTAAACTAGTAATGAGTTCTACGGTGTCTGTCTGGATATGGTGATCATGTGTTTTGAAGACTTCCTAGTGTGAATGCAAGCCATATACATGTAAAATTGGCACATAAAGTTGTGATTGTCTCCAAAGCAGAGGAAGAATTTCAAGGCATGGAAAGTTTTGCTTGTATAAATTTGGACATTACAAGTCAAGAACATGTATATTCCAAGCTCTTTATTCTGAAACACCACCAGCCTCACTTCTCTTCCCTATGTAATATAACAATTAGCTTTGAATAATACAATGCCAGAACGTTGTCATGGTAGCTGCCTCTCTAATGCCACCCCCCAAAAACCTACCTCATAACCCAGGCAGTACTCCAATAAAAGGGCTTCTGAAGCATTGCAGATTAAAGACTTGCAGCATTGTTCAAGTCAGATGATGTATTGAGACAGTCAGCTGGAGAGATCACACTGTGTCCTGTCATAACTTCAGGCTTGCTATATAAACAAGCATATTCAGAGTCACTGTGAATTGAAGGCTGTCTGTCTTCATGACATCGGCAGAGGTATCCACACCATCAGTCACTCTTCCCTTCTTCTGCCACAATGGCTAGGAGCTCTCAGAGAGCTTTGTGCTGAGCTGTTAACTTGCTGACCGTAAGGTCACAGGTTCGAATCTGGGGAGCGGTGTGCGAGCTTCCGCTGTTAGCCCCAGCTTCTGCCAACCTAGCAGTTTGCAAACATGCAAATGTGAGTACATCAATAGGTACCGTTCCGGTGGGAAGGTAACAGTGCTCCATGCAGTCATGCTGGCCACATGATCTTGGAGGTGTCTACGGATAATGCCATCAATTCCATCGTTGATGGAGTTCAGAATGCTCTTTGATTGTAGGTGAACTATAAATCCCAGCAACTACAACTCCCAAATGACAAAATCATAATTTTTGAGTGATGCTCACTCCTTGTGTTGTGAGACGTTTTGTTGTCAAATTTGGTGTGATTTCGTTCATTGGTTGTTTTTGTTTTTAAGGTACTCATTATGCACAGAGCATATATATATATATATATATATATATACACACACACACACACACACACACACACACACACACATATACATATACATATACACATACATACATACACATACTAGCTGTCCCTGCCACGCGTTGCTGTGGCCCAGTATGTTGATCTGGAAAATAAAGTAATGAGAAAGTGTTGGTTTCTAATGAGCAGTACATTTTTATTGATCTGGATGGTCAGTTGTAGGCCTGAAAGGTGTATCCTACCCAAAAGAAAGTAAGAAATACCACTGTCTATATAATGCAGTCTCAGTATATAATGGTATAAGTGTTAAATATGTATGTGTGTGTATATGTCTTAGACTGTGGTGATCTGGGAAATGAAGTAATGAGAAAGTGCTGGGTTTTGAATGTATGGTGTTTATTGATGCTTGTGGGTAAGCAGTATTTCTTGCTGCTTCTTTGCCTGCTTTGGCCACCCTGGAACATGAAATATATCATTGTCCTTCTTGAAGGGTCCCTTAGAAATGTGTGATACTATATCTGTGTGTGAGAGAGTCATATCTTTTTATCTATCTATCTATCTATGTATGTATACATCTATCCATATCTATGGCTGGATGGCTGTTTGTCCGGAGGAGTGTGATTGCGTGTTGTTGCCCTGGTGAAGGGAGTTGTTCTCGATGGGGTAAAGTTTGTTATGTTAGTCATGAGGGTTCTGTGTGGGAAGTTTGCCCCCATTCTGTCGTTTGTGGGATTCAGAATGCTCTTTGATTGTTGGTGAGGAGTGAATCCCAGTGACTCCAACTCCCAAATGTTAAGGTATATTTTCCCCATAGTCCATTGGTTTTCATAGAAGTGCGATGTTTGCTTCAGATCCATCATTGTTCGAGTGGACAGTGTTCTGTGGATGTAGGTGAACTACAATTCCCAAAGTCAAGGTCAATGTCGACGAAACCATTCCAGTATTATGTGTTGGTCATGGGAGTTAAGTGTGGGAAGTATGGTTCAATTCCGTTCATGGCAGAAAGGAGTAGTAAATTGGTATTGATGTGAAAAACCGGGCAGGATCACCAGTTGGGAGAGACCCACCTCCCCCCGGGCTTGTTTGGAGGCGGCGGAAAGCAAGAGGGGCGGCGGGGCGTGGCAGAAATCGAGGCCCTGGCTTATGTGAAGATGGTGGGCCTCCCGTCTCGGTTTGTTTTGGTTCCCCTTGGTGCCCCCCCCCGCATCTTTCATGTCCTCCCCGGCCAGACGGCGGGCCTCCCGTCTCGGTTTGTTTTGGTTCCCCTCGGTGGCCCCCCGCATCTTTCATGTCCTCCCCGGCCGGACGGCGGGCCTCCCGTCTCGGTTTGTTTTGGTTCCCCTCGGTGGCCCCCCGCATCTTTCATGTCCTCCCCGGCCGGACGGCGGGTCTCCCGTCTCGGTTTGTTTTGGTTCCCCTCGGTGGCCCCCCCCGCATCTTTCATGTCCTCCCCGGCCGGACGGCGGGCCTCCCGTCTCGGTTTGTTTTGGTTCCCCTCGGTGGCCCCCCGCATCTTTCATGCCCTCCCCGGCCGGACGGCGGGCCTCCCGTCTCGGTTTGTTTTGGTTCCCCTCGGTGGCCCCCCGCATCTTTCATGCCCTCCCCGGCCGTTTGAGCTTACATCGGCCTGGTGGGCTTCCTCTGCCTGGGCTTGCAGTGCTCCGCAGCTTCCTTGTTGTTCTTCTCCGGAGCGATGGGGTAGAGGGAGGCAGGGAGGCGGGGCTGCGCATGCGGCGGCGCGGGGCAAGCAGGGAAATGGAGTCCTTCGTCCTCATGGTATTCCTCCTGAGGCCTCTGCACATGCTCCATGTTTATAGGAAATTGTGAGTTTGTTTTTTTGTGTTTTGTAATGTTAAAGGGTTGTTGGTCATACCTTGGGGGATGAGGTACCTGAAGGGCAAATTTGGTGAGATTTGGTCCAGTGGTTTCTCCATTTTTGAACGCCGATGGACAACCGTTAGGATTTTATATATATAGATAGATGTATTCACATGTTTTATGTAATTATGATGTTGTTGTTTATTGTTTGCATTTTTGGTTTGCGTTTTCGATTTTACTCTGTTGTAATTTGTTGTTTGGGCTTGGCCTCATGTAAGCCACCCTGAGTCCCCATCGGGGAGATGGTGGCGGGATCTGCACATTGCACTTACCCTAATATCCTACATTTCACCTGACATACTCAGCACTTTTTAATCTGTACCCATTACATTTGGCCCGGCCCTAGTTTTATTGTAGTATGATGTATTGTTACTGTTATTGCTTATGTTTTGATTTGCTTTATATTGTTTTTGTGTATTGTTATGTCGTTGTTTTATTGAGGCCTTGGCCTTTGTAAGCCACTTCGAGTCCTTCGGGAGATGTTAGTAAGGTAGTTCCCTGACATTAAGTCCAGTCATGTCTGACTCTGGGGTGTGGTGCTCATCTCCATTTCTAAGCCGAAGAGCCAGCGTTGTCCGTAGACACCTCCAAGGTCATGTGGCCGGCATGACTGCATGGAGCGCCGTTACCTTCCCACCGGAGCTTTACCTATTGATCTACTCACATTTGCATCTTTTTGAACTGCTAGGTTGGCAGAAGCTAGGGCTGACAGCGGAAGCTCACGCCGCTCCCCGGAATCGAACCTGTGACCTTTCGATCAACAAGCTCAGCACCTTAGTGCTTTAACCCACTGCGCCACCGGGGGCTCCATCGGGAGATGTTAGTGGGGTACAAATAAAGTTTAATAATGTTGTTGCTGTTCATTCGTTCAGTCGTCTCCGACTCTTCGTGACCTCATGGACCAGCCCACGCCAGAACTCCCTGTCGGCCGTCACCATCCCCAGCTCCTTCAAGGTCAGTCCAGTCACTTCAAGGATGCCATCCATCCATCTTGCCCTTGGTCGGCCCCTCTTCCTTTTGCCTTCCACTTTCCCCAGCATTATTATTAAACTACAATAAAGTTTAATAATAATAATAATAATAATAATAATAATAGTTTATTATTTATTATTATTATTTTAAGTCTAGGTTCTATAGTTTTTGGAATTTCTCCAAGGTTCATACAATGCCAACAACTGACAAACATACCCTCCCATTTCTTCCAGGAAAACACAAATGTAAATGTCTTGGAGTGAATAACAGCATAGAGACTATGCAATGAAGGATTTTAAAAAAATGCAAATCTAGTTTAAAACAAGCAATCCAGCTTTCATTGTCAGAACGAGTTTTATTCTGATTTTGCTTTTAACAAACATTTTAGTATGAAGGCATCATTTGAGAGAGTTTTTAGTTATGTATGGCACAGACAAAAGGAAAAAGAACAGATTCTTCAGCAAGTCCAGCATTTAAATGTCAGATTAACAGAAGAGGCTTGTGTTAACCCTACTTAGCAGTCTATTATTACATTTGAGAAGATATTTTTGCAAGCAAGAGACTACATTTATTTGCATTGAAGTAAAAACATATTTTTGATCAAGAAAAATTACATTTTTTTCTGACGTTATATCACAAATGTCAGGGTAAGGCAAATCCTTGATGAAAAGTATGATAAAAATCCTATTTCCCAAGAAAATATATCCAACATATTTTGCTAACTTTGTCGTTTTAAAAGCAAAGCAGACATGCACTGCATACAGAAAAATGTCATCTTCTTTTCTTAAATCAAGTGCATAAGCAGAACAGTGTTAATTCACAAAAGAGGCTCTTCAGTGCTTTAGAGAGAGATTCACAATTAGCTGCAGTGAATAATATATGGTCCGATACTAATAGACAGCAATGTCTCAGACATCCCTCTGCGTACTTATATTCAAAGGAAACTTGTCCATGATTGACATTTGCTAGAGTAGAATGCCTTTCTCTCTGAGTATAGAGGAAGAATGTTTAAAAGACACCTTCAGACAACTGGATCGAGAACATATGCTTTATATAGAAATACAAGTAATACAGGAATTTTGTTCTCCGCATACATTGCGAAGGTGGCTGGAAGGGGCAGGATTTAGGGGGAAGACTAGATATGCTAGATGTTACTAAAACCTGATGTTAATGAAAGGATTTATACATTTTAAAATCTTCTACAGAGCCTAATGCATGTGCTTCTCTAACAAAATCTACTCAGGCTTGCCTGCGAAGCATCTATAGCACTAGCCAAAAGGATACGTATGGGAATTGTATTATTGCCTACACATTATTTACCTTCTACACACACGCACACACACACACAGAGTGGCATACAAGATCTACAAGCCACTCTAAACACCTTCGCAGAAGCATACACAAAGCTTGGCCTGTCACCGAACACCGAGAAAAGTGCTGTCCATCAGTCAACAGCCATCCCCTCCCCAATGCCAGAGATACAGCTTAATGGTGTAACATTGGAAAATGTTGACCATTTCCGCTACCTTGGCAGCCACCTCTCCACCAAAGTCAACATCGACACCGAAAAACAACACCGCCTGAGCTCTGCGAGTGCAGCATTTTCCCGAATGAAGCAGAGAGTGTTTGAGAACCGGGACATCCGTAGGGATACCAAAGTGCTTGTCTATAAAGCTATTCTCCTCCCAACCCTTCTCTATGCCTGCGAAACATGGACTGTCTACAGATGTCACATGCAACTCCTAGAACGATTCCATCAGCACAGCCTACGGAAAATCCTGCAAATCTCTAGGGAAAACAGGCAGACAAACGTCAGCCTGGTCTGGCCTGGCCTGGCCAAAGAGAAGAGAAGGATATGAATGGAAGGAAAGGTAGAAGGAAAGAAAGAGGAAAGGAAGGGAGGGAGGGAGGGAGGGAGGGAGGGAAGAAGAAAGGGAGGGAGGGAGGGAGAGAGGGAGAGAGGGAGGAAGAAATGTCACATGCAACTCCTGGAACGATTCCATCAGCGCTGCCTCCGGAAAATCCTGCAAATCTCTTGGGAAGACAAGCGGACAAACGTCAGCGTGTTGGAAGAAGCAAAGACCACCAGCATTGAAGCGATGGTCCTCTGCCATCAACTCCGCTGGGCTGGCCACGTTGTCCGGATGCCTGACCACCGTCTCCCAAAGTAGTTGCTCTACTCTGAACTTAAGAATGGAAAACAGAACGTTGGTGGACAGGAAAAGAGATTTAAAGATTGCCTCAAAGCCAACCTTAAAATCTCTGGCATAGACACTGAGAACTGGGAAGCCCTGGCCCTTGAGTGCTCCAGCTGGAGGTCAGCTGTGACCAGCAGTGCTGCAGAATTCGAGGAGGCACGAGTGGAGGGTGAAAGAGAGAAATGTGCCAGGAGGCAGGCGCGTCAAGCCAACCCTAACTGAGACCGCCTTCCATCTGGAAACCAATGCCTTCACTGGGAGAAGATGTGAGTCAAGAATAGGGCTCCAAAGCCGCCTACGAATCCACAAGGAAACCCATCATGGAAGACCATCTTACTCGTCCAACAAGGGATCGCCTAAATAAGTAAGTAGTAAGTAAGTACGAGTGGGAAAAATCATAAAACATACTCCAGTCTAGGGAAACAGACTGTTGAGATTTAATAAATCTTTTCTACCGTTGTCTTCGGAGACTATCATCATTACTTCACATTTTGTGATGGCATCCTGAGGCAAAACTTTCAGAGCCTGGAAGAAGCACCAGTGATAAGGAGGACCAAGGTTAAGTGGAGATGACAATAAAATTACTATCGAGGACTGTACTACGGTGGGTGGGGGAAAGAGCTCTAATCAGAGCATTTTGGTAGTTAATTACCAACTGATTTCAAACATCTCTCTGTCGAAAGTAGGAGTGTGACAAGCTCTTCACGTCTCTGCATATTTTCTGACTTTTTTTTTCTTGCCTAGCTGCTTCCCCACTTTCCCCGCTTCTTTATAAAACTTAATCACAACAATGCTTGGGGGAATTGGATGCCAAACTGTGGTGATGTTTCTGTACAGTACATAGATGAGCCCAAGAGAGCAAAACACGAATTAGATCTATAGAAAGTTGACAGCACTATCAAAAAGAAATTGAAAACAATTGATTTCTTTTTTTTAAAAAAATGGCCTGCTTCATGGAGGTTTCCCAACTTTCCTAGAGGAGTTGAAATCTCAAGCCTGGGTTGCTTGAAACAAAATGCAAAATTGTGGCAGAGCTGGCTGAGTGTCAGCTGCATTAAGATCACTCTGACCAAAAAGTCATGAGTTCGAAGCCAGCCTGGGTTGGAGTGGGTTTCCAACCAATTGTGTAGCCTGTTGTCGACCTTTGCAACCCAAAAGTCAGTTGCATCTGTCAAGGAGAAAATTAGGTACCACCTTAAAGTGTGGGGAGGCTAAATTAATTAATTTATGAGGCCATAAGAAAAGACTCCAGCAAAGCATTCCAGCGGGGAAGCATGTGGGGAATGTGGAAGTACTTCATCAGTGTCGCAGATGGACGATGAAAGCGACAGCTCCCCTGGCGGCCAGGAAAAGTTAAATAGCCTCTGTCTATGTCTGTATATGTTGTATGTCAAAAATTGGCATGAATGTTTGCCATATATGTGTACGCTGTAATCCGCCCTGAGTCACCTGCGGGGTGAGAAGGGCGGAATATAAAAGTTGTAAATAATAATAATAATAATAATAATAATAATAATAATAATAAAGAGCAGGATTGATGTCAGGGGTGCTACATACAGGGTGAAGCAGCATAACTTCCTTTTTTCAAAACTTAATAAAACCCATTGTATGAATCAGAAAAAAATTATAATGTAGGTGCATACCTAAAGTTTTGTTTTACATAGTTTTGAAGATCAAATTAGGTAGGTGACGTCCCCCATTCTCGATACACTGAGTAAACCAATTTCTGGCGTTAGTTATTACTCTTGCCAGCATAGCAGGCATTATGTTGGCAATTTCTTCCTGGATGTTGGTCTTCAAATTAAGTTATATGTCTAAGAATACATCTGGTAAATGTTGGAAGTGTAGTGATCAAATAGGTACAGTCTATCATATGTGGTGGACATGTAAAGAAACATCTAAATATTGGTCATTAATACATGAGGAAACACAAAAAAATTGAAGAGGAAGTTTAAGAAAAAAACAGAATATTATCTATTAGGCTTCACAGACCTGGAATTACAACTAAAAGAAAATGAAGATAAATTGTTAACATATATTACAACAGCAGCTAGAATTAGCTTTGCAAGACATTGGAAAAAAGAACAAATTCCCATTATTGATGAATGGATAGATAAGGTTAAAGAGATAAGAGACATGGACGAACTAACTTTTTTGATGAGAAAAAATACCGGAAAATCGGTAAAAAGGACAGATTGGACCCTTTTTTACGATTAGGAAAAAAATAGAAGAACAGTAGAGACTAAGAATACATAAATTTGAAAAAGAATCAGTTAAAGAAGATCCTGAGGTTGGAATGGAAGTCATTTTAGTATAGTCTTTGTTTTTTGTATTTTCCGTATTTTTTTTCCTCTCTTTTCTCCCTCTTTTTGCTTTTTTTCTATGGTGGTCGGGTTTCCTACTTTTCTATCCTCTTTTTGAATGTTCTCCCTCTTTCCATGTGTTGGTGTTTAAACTGTTTAATAAAAATCTATTTAAAAAAATCTTGTAGGGTCCTTGGATGGTTCACATAAACACAGGATTTTAAAAAAAAAACCCATAGAAAAAAATCACAAGGGGCCAAATCTGGAGAGCGGGCCAGCCACTCCAAATCCGCTCGAAAAGTCGGCCTCAACGGCAAAAGCATGCTACTCACTGTTCCAACGCATGATGGCAACTGAACTGTGTCAGGACAAAACTTTCGAACGAGACCACTAGCGCTCCGCTACGTCTCCAACAGACTGAATGGCGCGCATTTTAAAAAAGGAAGTTATGCTGCCTTACCCTGTATTTCCCCCATTTCTCATGGGACTGGGGATTTTGGAAATGTCATAGGCCAATTTTGCTTTCCATGCAGAAGGTATCAATCCTGGAGTTGGAAAAACTCCTCTTTAAAATCTTGAAAGTCACTAAAGTGGATCAGGAATTAATAGCCAAAACTGATAAAACCTAACGTAGGGAATGTCAGAGATGCAAAACACAGAAGAAAGGCATCTGCTTTCATGCTTGGTGGACTTGTAGGATGTAAAAAAAAAATTGGAAAAAGGAGGCTAAAGAAACTAATGGAATGATTACTAAAAAGGTTAAGAAAAACTCAGGAATGTGTTTATTGTGTTTGTTTCATGAGAGAATTGGTAAGGAAGTTGTAGAAATTTGCCAACACAGTTTTGTGGCAGCAAGAATTATAATAGCAAAATTTTGGAAGGGGGGAAAAGAACTACTCATTAAGGACTGGAGAATAAAAATAGCAGAGTATATCCAAATAGTATATCCTAGAGAAGACAATTATGCTGGGGAAAGTGGAAGAGGGGCCGACCAAGGGCAAGATGGATGGATGGCATCCTTGAAGTGACTGGACTGACCTTGAGGGAGCTGGGGGTGGTGACGGCCGACAGGGAGCTCTGGCGCGGGCTGGTCCATGAGGTCACGAAGAGTCGGAGACGACTGAACGAATGAACAACAACAACATATCCAAATAGTATATTCTTGAAGTGACTGGACTGACCTTGAAGGAGCTGGGGGTGGTGACGGCTGACAGTCAGCTCTGGCGTGGACTGGTCCATGAGGTCACGAAGAGTCGGAGACGACTGAACGAATGAACAACAACAATCCAAATAGCCAAGCTCTCCAATGACATCCAGGGAGCAAATAATGAAGATTTTGTTAGAAAATGGAGACTTACATTTGGATCTTTAAAAAAGAAGACAAAAGTTGACTTTGAAATAGCCACACAGGGAATTTATTAATGTAATGATAAGAATAGGCTTCTATTAGATACTAGCTGTACCCGCCACGCGTTGCTGTAGCCAACCTTCCCTCCTCCTTTCTCTCCTTTCTTTCTCTCCTTCCTTTCTTCCCTTCCTTCCTTCCCTTTTTTCTTCCATTCTCCCTTTCCTTCCTTCTCTATCTAATCTTGGACTGGGTTGTTGTAGGTTTTTTCGGGCTATAGGGCCATGTTCTAGAGGCATTTCTCCTGACATTTCGCCTGCATCTATGGCAAGCATCCTCAGAGGTAGTGAGGTCTGTTGGAACTAGGAAAAAGGGTTTATATATCTGTGGAATGACCAGGGTGAGACAAAGGACTCTTGTCTACTGGAGCTAGGTGTGAATGTTTCAACTGGACTGCAACTTCCAGCAGTCCTCCTGATCAATCTATCTACCTATCTATCTATCTCTATCCAATCTATCTATCTTATCTATCTGGAGGATTGCTGGGAGTTGCAGTCCAGGAATAGGAAATTGGAAACATGCAGGGATTGGGATGCTCTCAAAGAAATCCAAGGAGAAGCAATCTTGCATCTTGGAAGTAGTGTATTTGGATCATCCTCCTCTCCTAAAGGGCCTGGTCTAGAGGATGCTGGGAGCTGTAGTCTGGAAGAGAGTGTGGATTTGTTATTGTGTGTTTTGTTTGCCAGGGGGGAGTCATTTTTGCTCATGCGCTGTAGTGCCTTTTTGCTTTTTTTTGGCTTTTTAAGTCCCTACCACTGTGTTTTTCAGTGTTTTTATGAGTGATGGTCACTCGTTGTCCTGATAGGTGTATTGTGTTCAAATTTGGTGTCAATTCATCCAGCGGTTTTTGAGTTATGTAAATCCCACAAACTAACGTTACATTTTTATTTATATAGACTAGTTCTATACTGAGTGGTGTTTTGAAAGTCATGAGTGGGGGTTCACAGGTGAGGAAGGGGAGGGTTTGGCAAAACAATATTTGTATTTTGATTACTGTATGCTATTTTCACATAATACAATAAAAATTATATCACACACACACACACACAAAAGGATAGGGAGGCACTATGAAGGCCCAGGAACTCCATGGGTTGCACCCACCCTTTTTCAAAACCTTTTGGTCACATCCAGTTTGGAACAGTTTGATATGTTATAGTAAGGGAAATTTCAATTAAATGGACGATTGAAGATCTCTGGAGGGATAATCCTCCATTTCTGTCTGAGTGGGTTAGTTGCAGTGAAGCCCTCTATGTCATGTGGACAGTTGGTAGCAGCATTCCTATCCCTCATCTAGACTTATTCATGATATGACTCAATATAAAGCAGTTTCCTAGATGCATTTCTTTATCAATATCAGCTTTTAAGAGGAATCTTTGGAACTTGATATACAAATGACTCCAGTCCACAAAACCTCATTCACAACACTGGGCTACATATCCAGATATCTACAGGCACACTTACCAAACAAACCCGCACCTTTCCTAAGTGGTGATGGCAAAAGGAGGGTTGAATTTTACTTTCCCACATCTCCACAAAATCAACACAGCACTGGGTTGTTGTAGGTTTTTCGGGCTATATGGCCATGTTCTAGAGATATTTTCTCCTGACGTTTCACCTGCATCTATGGCAAGCATCCTCAGAGGTAGTGAGGTCTGTTGGAAGTAGGAAAATGGGTTTATATATCTGTGGAAAGACCAGGGTGGGACAAAGGACTTTTGTCTGCTGGAGCTAGGTGTGAATGTTTCAACTGAATGTTTAAACCCATTGTGGGCACCACAATTCAAGAGAGATATTGACAAGCTGGAATATGTCCAGAAGAGGGCGACTAAAATGATTAAGGGTCTGGAGAACAAGCCCTATGAGGAGCGTCTTAAGGAGCTGGGCATGTTTAGCCTGAAGAAGAGAAGGCTGAGAGGAGATATGATAGCCATATATAAATATGTGAGAGGAAGCCACAGGGAGGAGGGAGCAAGCTTGTTTTCTGCTTCCTTGGAGACTAGGACGCGGAACAATGGCTTCAAACTACAAGAGAGGAGATTCCATCTGAACATGAGGAAGAACTTCCTGACTCTGAGAGCCGTTCAGCAGTGGAACTCTCTGCCCCGGAGTGTGGTGGAGGCTCCTTCTTTGGAAGGTTTTAAACAGAGGCTGGATGGCCATCTGTCAGGGGTGATTTGAATGCAATATTCCTGCTTCTTGGCAGGGGGTTGGACTGGATGGCCCATGAGGTCTCTTCCAACTCTTTGATTCTATGATTCTATGATTCCTACTTCCAACAGACCTCACTACCTCTGAGGATGCTTGCCATAGATGCAGGTGAAATGTCAGGAGAAAATACCTCTAGAACATGGCCATATAGCCCAAAAAACCTACAACCACCCAGTGATTCCAGCCATGAAAGCCTTCGACAATACATCAACACAGCACTTCTCTAAATTCTAACAAAATCTATGTGTTACGCCTTAAGATGTGCCTATACAGCTCTCATCAGCCCGCTCCCCTGTGAATTACATTAGTCCTATTTGGATCACGACTTCTCCACTTTTGGAACCTTCCGATATATTAAACCGTGGAATCCCTAAACATTGACCATATTGGATGCGGTTTGTGGAAGCCCAAAACAGCAGCAATGGGTGGAACTGTCCAAGTGCTAAACTCTATTTCAACATAGATTCAGCTCTAATTTCACACTGAATTCTGGAACAGATACACCCACCACTGTTATGGAAGCTACCAGTCAACAATGCGCATAATGTATTGTCGAAGGCTTTCATGGCCGGAATCACTGGGTTGTTGTAGGTTTTTCCGGGCTATATGGCCATGTTCTGGAGGCAATTTTTTTCCTGGCGTTTCGCCTGCATCTATGGCAAGCATCCACCCTCTCACTATCTCTGAGGATGCTTGCCATAGATGCAGGCGAAACGTCAGGAGAAAATGCCTCTAGAACATGGCCACATAGCCCGGAAAAACCTACAACAACCCAATGCACATAATCTTACAATCCTATGTGATAAAATCACAATCCAAGACTAAAACTGAACTGTCAAGATAGAAGTTGTAATTTTGTATCCATTGGATGGCAAGCAAGATCCAGTGGCTGACACTTGGGGACTTATGCATAGGATTGCACTGCTTGATAGCGTTCTACTTCTTTATTTTGAGTTTTCAATCTTTGCTTACAGCATCTTGATATGAAACCCACAGGACCAGAAAGAACTGCTATAATCGAGATTACACACAGACCACAAGCTGGCAAAAGTTGTCATCTGAGCATCCCCATATAATTCATTCAGAGAATGAGTTTCTTTCGACCCCACACCTCTCCTTTCCCAAACATGGATTGAATCAATCCATGCCCTGAAGGCTTTCTGCACATGCAGACTGATATTGCAAAATTGGGATAATACCTTGCGATGCACAGCTAGCTACTTCTTTGATCACAGGGATGACAAATCAATACAAAGAAAGCTGGTGAAAATGACATACATTATAACAAGAAGAAATATTTCCTATTCTAGCTAGCAGGAGGGATGGGGGAAAAGGTTTGGGAACGGCATGGGTAAACTCAAGATGGAAATACATTCTTGCTGAGCAAAATTATATATATACTAGCCATCCCCTGCCACGCACTGCTGTGGCCCAGTCTGGTGATCTGGAAAATAAAGTAATGAGAAAGTGTTGGTTTCTAATATATGTAATTTCTTTATGATTGTGGGTAAACAGTATTTCTTGTTGTTTCTTTGTCAGTGTTGATGTGGAGAGTGTCTGGTTTGCCTACTCTGGAATATGCAACATTTCATAGTCCTTCTTTAGGGGTCACTTTCAAATCTATGATACTATATCTCTCTGTGTGTGAATCATATATATATGTATCTATATTTATGACTGCATGGCTCTTTATCAGGAGGGTCTGATTACATTTTCCTGCCCTGGTGAAGAGAGTTGGACTGGATGGCCTTAAGTATTTTATGTTGGTCATGGGAGTTCTGTGTGGGAAATTTGCCCCAATTCTGTCATTTGTGGGATTCAGAATGCTTTTTGATTGTAGGCGAACTATCAATCCCAGTAACTACAACTCCCAAATGTCAAGAGCATAGTGTCTAGATCTAGGGAAGTCATGCTACCCCTCTATTCTGCTTTGGTTAGACCACACCTGGAATATTGTGTCCAATTCTGGGCACCACAATTCAAGAGAGATATTGACAAGCTGGAATGTGTCCAGAGGAGGGCGACTAAAATGATCAAGGGTCTGGAGAACAAGCCCTATGAAGAGCGGCTTAAGGAGCTGGGCATGTTTAGCCTGAAGAAGAGAAGGCTGAGAGGAGATATGATAGCCATGTATAAATATGTGAGAGGAAGCCACAGGGAGGAGGGAGCAAGCTGGGGAATAGGACGCGAAACAATGGCTTCAAACTACAAGAAAGGAGATTCCATCTGAACATGAGGAAGAACTTCCTGACTGTGAGAGCCGTTCAGCAGTGGAACTCTCTGCCCCGGAGTGTGGTGGAGGCTCCTTCTTTGGAAGCTTTTAAACAGAGGCTGGATGGCCATCTGTCAGGGGTGATTTGAATGCAATATTCCTGCTTCTTGGCAGGGGGTTGGACTGGATGGCCCATGAGGTCTCTTCCAACTCTTTGATTCTACGATTCAAGGTTTATTTCCCCCAAACTCCATCTGTGTTCATATTTGGGCATATGGAATATTTGTGCCATGTTTGATCCAGATCCATCATTGTTTGAGTCCACAGTGCTCTCTGGATGTAGGTGAACTATAACTCTCAAACTCAAGGTCAATGCCGATCAAACCCTTCTAGTGTTTTCTGTTGGTCATAGGAGTCCTGTATGCCATGTTTGGTTCAATGCTCTTTGATTGTAGGTGAACTATAAATCCCAGCAACTACAACTCCCAAATGACAAAATCAAAATTTTTTGAATGAAGGACATACATTGGGGTGTTAGGTGTATGCTGTCCAAATTTGGTGTCAATTGGCCCACTGGTTTTTGATTTCTGTTAATCCCACAAACGAACATTACATTTGTGTTTTTGCTTTTGTTTTTGTATGTGTGTGTGTGTGTGTATGTGTGTATGTGTATGTATGTATGTATGTATATATATATGGAAGCACAGACTATAGTGATGTTACATTAATACTACTGTTGCATTACAGTATTGTTCTCAATTTTCATTGGGCAACATGGCTAAAAATCCCATTTGAAAACAAGGGCTGTGTTTTGATCTGCCTACAAGTGCCACATCGCATTTGAATGTATATATTTTTGAGGAAATTTAACTATGTTTACTACCTTATTCCAAATCATGTTGCGGGAAGCTTATATAATGAGCAGGAATGGCAAATTTTAACATCTTTTTATGCTCAGACACCTGTATTTTTCTTTTGCAAGCCAGAAATAAACATTATTTTGGGATTGTGGAACATGGTGCATATGCATAATTAGGTAAAAGCAGAATCTCATAATACAAAAAACATCTCTCTAATTGTTTTTAGCAACAGTTGGAAAGCAGCTTACAGAATATCAAACCCTGGACCCATGCTGTGTGTTCTTTCAATCTCGAGAAGAGAGTATCAGCTTAATTTACAATGTGGGTGAAAAATGGATGTAAAATTCTTGTTTTTAAGTCGAATACAGCATTTGCTAGCAGAACTGATGACATATGGTACAACATTCATCACCACATAACTGTTAATTGCATTTGTATGTATTAGAGTGTGCATATGCAGCTGAAAAATATAACAAGAATTGAGGAGAAAATGTTAAAACCACATGTCATATTTTTTTATAATGTGCTGAGATGCCGAAAATCTGTAATGCCTTCCTCAGAGAGTACTGAGAATAACAGGGGCTTTAATAATGTTCAGGGACATTAGTAGCAAACAATACAATGTATTGTCGAAGGCTTTCATGGCCGGAATCACTGGGTTGTTGTAGGTTTTTTCGGGCTATATGGCCATGTTCTAGAGGCATTATCTCTTGACGTTTCGCCTGCATCTATGGCAAGCATCCTCACAGGTAGTGAGGTCTGTTGGAACGAGGAAAAAGGGTTTATATATCTGTGGAATGACCAAGGTGAGACAAAGGACTCTTGTCTGCTGCAGCTAGGTGTCAATGTTTCAACTGACCACCTTGATTAGCATTTGATTGCCTGGCAGTGCCTGGAGCAATCTTTTGTTGAGAGGTGATTAGATGTCTTTGTTTGTTTCCTCTCTGTTGTTTTGCTGTTGTAATTTTAGAGTTTTTTAATACTGGTAGCCAGATTTTTCTCATTTTCATGGTTTCCTCCTTTCTGTTGAAATTGTCCACATGCTTGTGGATTTCAATGGCTTCTCTGTGTAGTCTGACATGGTGGTTGTGAGAGTGGTCCAGCATTTCTGTGTTCTCAAATAATATGCTGTGTCCAGGCTGGTTCATCAGGTGCTCTGCTATGGCTGATTTCTCTGGTTGAAGTAGTCTGCGGTACCTTTCATGTCCCTTGATTTGTGTTTGGGCATTCCTGCATTTAGTGGTCGCTATGTAGACTTGTCCACAGCTGCATGGTATACGGTAGACTCCTGCAGAAACTCTAAAATTAGAACAGCACAACAACAGAGAGGAAACAATCAAGGACATCTAATCACCTCTCAACAAAAGATTGCTCCAGGCACTGCCAGGCAATCAAATGCTAATCAAAGTGGTCAGTTGAAACATTCACACCTAGCTCCAGCAGTATTAAAAAGCTCAAAAATTACAACAGCAAAACAACAGAGAGTAAACAATCAGGCACATCAAATCACTCTCAACAAAAGATTTCCCCCAGGCACTTCCAAGCCATTACATGCTAATCAAGGTGGTCAGTTGAAGCATTCACACCTAGCTCCAGCAGACACGAGTCCTTTGTCTCACCTTGGTCATTCCACAGATATATAAACCCTTTTTTCTAGTTCCAACAGACTTCTGAGGATGCTTGCCATAGATGCAGGCGAAACATCAGGAGAAATACCTCTAGAACATGGCCATACAGCCCGAAAAAACCTACAACAACCCAAACAATACAATATCTCAGTGTTCAGCACCAGTATTAGGGCAGATAATAGGGTTGATGCCAAAAACACAGGTTGAGTCTCCCTTCTCTGAAATGCCTTTGATCAGAAATGTTTTGAATTTCTTTACTTTAAAAATTTGGAATGCCTGTATTTGCATATACATACATAATGAGATATCTTGGAGGTACCTAAATCAATCTAAACACAAAATTCATTCATTTATAGACTTTATACACATAACTTGAACTTGTTATTCAATATTTTTGATAACTTTGTCCATGAAACAAATTTGTATATATTGAACTATCGGAAAGCAAAGATGCCACCGATGAGGATGATTTTGGAATATCTTCCGAATTTCGATTAAGGGATGCTCAACCTGTATTAGGAAAGAACTGGCTAATTGTGAGAATTGATTGTCATATGAAAACCTCCAATCCCTGATTAGAAAACCTCCAGTGCCCAGGATGTGAATGAACAAAGTATGAAAAACAGGTTTTTTTGGGCTATATGGCCATGTTCTAGAGGCATTCTCTCCTGATGTTTCGTCTCTAGAACAAGGCCTTATAGCCCGAAGAAACCTACAACAACCCAGTGATTCCAGCCATAAAAGCCTTCGACAATACAACGAAAAACATTTCTTTCTCTCCCTCGCCAAGTTGTTTGGTATTTGGAAATGGAAGGTATACTCTTTCTGAGCATGGATTATCCATGAGTGACACTTGCTAACAGATATATTCTCCATGGCATATTTCTTCATTTTCCTTATGGGTCGCCACTAGGCATGTGCAAACATGGTTCTTACAAAACTTACAAAACTAAAGTTCTGGTGGTGAAAACTAGGGGGCGCTGGTGCTTTGCTTCTACAGTGTTGCTAAAGTTCTGGTGGTGAAAATGTCAGAACTCTTACAAAACTTTCAAAATTTCATTATTTTTTCATTATTGGTGATTTTTTATGACCGAACCTATTAGGAACTGCAATTTATAATGAAATTTTGAAAGTTGTGTTAGAGTTCTGAAAGTTTCACCACCAGAACTTTAGCAACACCGTAGAAGCAAAGCACCAGCACCCCCTAATTTGTTTGTTTTTTAAATTATTAAGCATTTTTTAACAGTGAGGGATTAAAAAAAGCCCGGTATATGGGGAAATGATGATTTGATGATTTTCTCGTCCTTGAGGGAGGCTTCTCTCATGTCCCCGCATGAGGAACTGGAGCTGATAGAGGGAGCTCATCCGCCTCTCCCCGAATTCGAACCTGCGACCTGTCGGTCTTCAGTCCTGCTGGCACAGGGGTTTAACCCACTCTTCATCCAATTCCACCCCCTAGTTTTCACCACCAGAACTTTAGTTTTGTATCTACTTTAGAACCATTTAGAACCATGGTTGCACATGCCTAATAGCCACAGCCATCCACATTGGACAACTTAAAAAAAAGTCTGAGATTCGATTCCACTATCCTTTCCCCTGTGTGGAGGCCACCAAGTAACACCTTGGCATGGCATTGGTAACACTCCCATGCAGCCACATATCGACCTTTTAAGGCTCCTGCCAAATGCAGAAAGTCTCTACATGGGGTGACTTTTCAGCCTCTGACTTTCACAAGAATTCACATATAGCATTTCAGTCACAGGAAAGCATATTCAGGGCAGTTTCCACAAAGGGACACAATATTTGGTGCAAGTACCTCTAACAAGCTATTCGTACCAATCTCTCTATTTACTCCTACGTCTCAATAGTTTTTTGAATGACAGCAGGAGACATCTAACCTGCCGAGATTGCTATTCCTTGGCATTGGTAGGCTTGCAGTACCAGGAGGAGAAAGGGGCACTAAACATCTACCAACAACAAAACTGTAGACGAAAAAGCTCTAAAATCGGAACCTCTTAGACTTTTGAGGAGCAGTAGGCTTGAAATGTCCTTCACACCTGTTGACTTAAAGAGAAGGACATGTAACTGAGAAATCGTATTCAAACTTAGGAAAGTTTATCTTATACAGAAGCATGTGGCTGACAAGGAGGTGGGTTCAGGATTAGGTTTCCGAAATCAGACACAGAAAATCCAGGGATGAAGCAAAAAACAAACAAAGAGAAGACACCACAACCAAACCAGAGAAGCTCCGCATTGCTTACAGAACAAAATGAAAGAGAAGAGAAACTAAGTTAAGAAGACTCGTTGTCCATTCACCCCCCTGCCCTCCCCCATCCCCTTTTGCACTCGCGGGTGTGCTGTGAGCTGCTAAGTCAGAAGGTTGCCATACAATCCACCAATGACTGCAGTTCTTGTTTCACAGCCTGTTCTCTTCTCTTGTCATGGTCCTCTGTGGAGAAAGAAACAAAAGAGTTCATAAGGAAATATCCCAAAAGAGTAATAATAATAATAATAATAATAATAATAATAATAATAATAATCGGGGTATAGGGTGGCAATCTGTGCTGGACGGGGTAACACTCCCCCTGAAGTCACAGGTCTGCAGTTTGGGTGTCATCTTGGACTCATAACTTTCGCTTGAAGCTCAGGCGTCGGCGGTGGCCGGGAGGGCCTTTGCACAATTGAGACTCGTGCGCCAACTGCGACCGTACCTCGTGAAGGCAGATCTGGTCCATGCCTTGGTCACCTCCAGATTGGACTACTGTAATGTGCTCTACGTGGGGCTGCCCTTGAAAACGGCCCGGAAATTCCAACTGGTCCAATGGGGGGCGGCCAGGTTGTTAACTGGTGCTCCTTACAGGGAGAGGTCAACCTTCCTGTTTAAGGAGCTCCATTGGCTGCCGTTCATTTTTCGGTCCCAATTCAAGGTGCAGGTGCTTACCTACAAAGCCCTAAACTTTGTAGTTTGGGACCCGCCTACCAGCGTGACCGCATCTCCGTATACGAACTCACACAATCTCTCCGATCATCTGGAGAGGCCCTGCTCACGATCCCACCTGCGTCGCAAGCGCGATTGGTGGGGACGAGGGACAGGGGCTTCTCCGTGGTGGCCCCCAGACTCTGGAACTCTCTCCCCAAGGACATCAGACAAGCCCCAACGTTGGCAGTCTTTAGGAAGAGCTTGAAGACGTGGTTGTTCCAGTGTGCCTTCCCAGAATAGGAAACTCCAAGCATCATGTCCCAAATGCACTTTAGTAGAGATTTAAGATTGTCTGCACACCGCACCTATCTCCAAAAACCTATCCATTTCACCTGTCATGTCCAGCATTTTTTAAATTTTTAATCATTACATTTGGCCTGGCCTTAGTTTTAAATGCGTTGTGGTGTTATTGTCTAATTTTTATTGCTAGTCTTTTAATGTTTATTGTTTTGTTTTATGAATTAATGAGTTTATTTATTGTTGTATTTGTTATGCTGTTGTTTTATTGATGTGTTGGGCCTCGGCCTCTTGTAAGCCGCACTGAGTCCTTCGGGAAATGTCAGCGGGGTATAAATAAAGGTTTATTATTATTATTATTATTAATAATAATAATAATCTTTATTTATACCCCGCCACCATCTCCCCAATGGGGACTCAGAGCGGCTTACATGAGGCCAAGCCCAGACAGCAAATTACAGTAAAATAAAACCGAAAACGCAAACAATAAACAACAACAACATCATTATATAAAACATGTGAAAACATAGCAATATAGAATTACATTAGGCACAATGACAATGGGTGGGCTACATGTAATGGTTAAAAGAGAGACTGATTAAAACTGATTAAAACTCAGGTGAGATAAGAAAGAGACAGATTATTTGCGGAGGAGGGCTCATTATAGTGGTGGTTGTGGAATCAAGCTTTCCCACAAAAGGGGGGGGCATGTACTCCAATGACAAAACATTGAGGCTAAGCAATAGTGTGAGAATATAAACCTATTCATCAAAAGCGCAGTGGAAGAGCCAGGTTTTAAGGTTCTTTTTAAAGGTTTTTAGGGTAGGGGCTTTCCTAATTTCTCCAAGTAGTGAGTTCCAGAGTCGGGGGGCCACAGAGGAAAAAAGCTCTCTCCCTTGTACTTACCAGGTGAGCTTGTGAAATTGGCAAGGGCAAAAGGAGGGCCTCCCCAGAAGACCCGAGTTGGTTCATGGAGGGAGATATAGTCATGAAGATAGGAGGGTCCTGCACCTTGAATTGGGACTGGAAAATAAACGGCAGCCAGTGGAGCTCCTTAAACAGGGGGGTAGACTGCTCCCTGTTAGTTGCCCCAGTTATTAATCTGGCTCCTGAACGCTCTACAAGTTGTAGTTTCCGGGCCGTCTTCAAGGGTAGCCCCACGTAGAGTGCATTACAGTAGTCCAGTCTAGAGGTAACTAAAGCATGGACCACCATGGTCAAGTCAGACTTCACGAGGTAAGGTCGCAGTATTCTCTAGAGAGTATTCTCTAGAGAGAGCTATTGGGCTACTGAAGATGTATTTTCCATATATTTTCTGCGGGTTCCTGCCAGCATTTACATTTTATAGAAAATGGATGAGCAAGAAACAGGGAATGGAGGCTGTCTTGTGTGATTTATTTTTCTGTGAGCTAGCTGTGTACTACATTCTGCTCCAACAACTTTCCCATTTAACCTGAACAAAATTGAAAATCAATATTAAAAGCTGGAACCTAAACATTGTGGAGCTGTTCCCAGTTTGTGTATTTCATCCTACAAGTTATACATGGCTACAAAATGTACAGAACAGATTCTCTTATTGGGCCAACTAAAATGAACAAAATGCATTAAAGTTTCACTGGCTTCTTAGTCAAAAGAAAAAAAAAAGATATTCAAAATAATGTGGCTACATTGGCACTGATGAAAACATCCATAAACAATCATGATGAAACTTTGTGATTGCATAATGATTCCATTTTGCACATATATAAATTAATCAATGTATGCTCCTGTGCACATCGTCAATCTGTGAAGTGAAAACAACAAATTGAAATGAGCATCCATAGAATGAGTAATTGTTGCCTAGAATTCAAGTGCTACCAATTTATATATGCTCGTGGGTGGTTTTTTTTTTTAGGGTTTTTTTTTTTGTCATGCCAGGATTCCATCTGAACATGAGGAAGAACTTCCTGACTGTGAGAACCGTTCAGCAGTGGAACTCTCTGCCCCAGAGTGTGGTGGAGGCTCCTTCTTTGGAAGCTTTTAAACAGAGGCTGGATGGCCATCTGTCAGGGGTGATTTGAATGCAATATTCCTGCTTCTTGGCAGGGGATTGGACTGGATGGCCCATGAGGTCTATTCCAACTCTTTGATTCTATTTATTTATTTATTTATTATTTTAACTTATATGCCGCCACTCCCCTGGGGCTCGGAGCGGCTTATAAGGATAGCTAAAATCTAACAAAGTTTAAGAGCAATTTAAAACAATTTAAAAACAACAGTATCAAGCATTAAAAGCCTGTCGGAACAGGTATGTCTTACATGCCCTGTGGAAAGCTGGTAAGTCCCGCAGGGCATGAACTTCAGGTGGCAGAGCATTCCAGACTGATGGCGCCACTGCTGTGAAGGCTCTGCGTCTGGTTGCCGTTAGACGCAAGGTCTTGACACTGGGGACTTCCAATAGATCTTGGTCCTCAGAACGGAGGGATCTCTGGGGTTGGTAAGGGGTGAGACGATCCCTCAGATACATTGGCCCCAGACCATGCAAGGCCTTAAAGGTGAGTACCATCACTTTGAAAGAGATTCGGTGCTCAATTGGTAACCAATGCAGCTGTAGTAAGATTGGTGTAATGTGGCATCTCATCGGAATTCCCGCAAGAAGCCGAGCAGCTGCGTTTTGTACCAACTTGAGCTTCCGAATAACCGACAGAGGGAGGCCAATGTAGAGGGCGTTACAGTAGTCCAGTCTTGAGATGACCGTGGCCTGGATCACCGTAGCTAGGTCGTCCCTGGACAGGTAGGGGGCCAGCCGTCTAGCCTGCCGCAGGTGAAAGAAGGCGGTTCTGCTCACGGCCTCCATTGTCAGCAGAGGGTCCAAAAGGACTCCCAGACTCTTTACCAATGATGACGGCGTAAAGCCTCACCATCCAGGGTGGGCAGATGGATGTCCCCACTGCCCGGTCCACCCAGCCATAGGATCTCCATCTTTGCTGGATTCACCCTCAACCTGCTGGCACGCAGCCATCCAGTAACGGCCTCGAGGCACTGATGGAAACAATCGGGTACAGAGTCCGGTCGGCCTTCCATCTTCAGCACCAGCTGAGTGTCATCGGCGTACTGATAACACTCAAGCCCAAAACCTCGAACCAGCTGAGCAAGTGGTCGCATATAGATGTTAAACAACAGAGGGGAGAGAATGGCCCCCTAAGGAACCCCACAAGATAGAGGGGACGTCTCAGAGACCAGGCCTCCCCTCTCCACTCGCTGTCCACGGTTGTGAAGAAAGGAGGACAGCCAGTTTAAAGCTCTCCCCCTGATTCCAGCAACAGCAAGGCGGTGGGTCAAGAGATTGTGGTCGACTGTGTCAAATGCTGCTGTGAGATCCAATAGCACAAGCAGCGCTGACCCGCCCTGGTCAAGCTGGCATCGAAGGTGATCTGTGATGGAGACCAGCACAGTCTCTGTCCCGTGCCCCGCACAGAAGCCGGACTGGAAGGGATCTACTCCAGCTGTGTCGTCTAGGAATTGCTGCAACTGCTCTGCTGCTGCCCTCTCAATCACCTTGCCCAGGAACGAGAGATTTGAAACTGGGCGGTAACTGGAGGGAACCGAGGGATCTAAATCTGGTTTCTTCAGCAAAGGAGAGACCACCGCCTCTTTCTCTAGAAAGACTCCTTGTTCAAGGGAGCTGATCTTCAACAGATTCTATGATTCTAGGAAGGAAGGAAGGAAGGAAGGAAGGAAGGAAGGAAGGAAGGAAGGAAGGAGGGGGGGAGGGAGGGAGGGAGGGAGGGAGGGAGGGAGGAGGGAGGGAGGAAGGAAGGAAGGAAGGAAGGAAGGAAGGAAGGAAGGAAGGACCGACCCTTTCTGGGAGAAAAAAATGACTCAAACCCCTGAGATCTTAATTGCAGTCAAGCTGCAGAAAATCCCATACGGGAGAGGAGTGGGTTATAAATTAAATAAATGAATAAAAATACATCAATCTGTGTTGGTGGTAAAACTCCTGTAATGAGGGCAGTCTTTTCTATCTTTTTCACTCCCATACTTTGAGTCACCTGTGCCAACATGAACTATTGCATTTAATTATGTGACTGTTAGGGAGAACCCATGATAATCTCTGTAAATCATCACAGACTAATTAAAAGGCAAGCCTGGTATCCAAAGTATTATTTAGCAGCAGTAATTAATCTTGGATTACCGAGACTATTCTGTGCAGTGTATCTTAAACCCCGTGTACCCCTTTTTATGAGTTCCATATAATAAAAAATCTTTCGGTTCATATGGAATTCAAAAAGCTTGGTACAAAACGAGAGTATCTAGCTCACTGTACATTTCAAGCAAAGTTTCAATCTTTTCATACTTATTGTTTTTAAAGTTTTCCGGTGGCCTAATGAGTTAAATATCACACGAGTTATAAATATTAATTAGAGGAGAGATATTAAGTAGCTCATCCAATTAGTGGCTGCTTAAAATTTCTTTAGTCCAGATAAAAGCAGTTTAATCAGATGAGATGATAACATCAGACGCTGTAAAAGGTCTGGAATGAAAAAGATGCTTTGTTCTGACATGATGCCATCTCCCTGAGCTCTTCTTTGTATCCCAGTCAGATATGCAGGCATTCCTATTGGGGTGAGAGAAATCCTTCATCTAGCCCCCTTCCACAATATATGCGCCATTACATTATCTTTTAGTATAAGCAAGTAATTACACTGCTTCGTTCAGGGTTTGACTTGAATGAACTTATATAAAATTTCTTACTTTGTGTGCCTGAACACAATACCTGCACCATCTTTTCTTTTAGACTTCCAACACAATGGTTCTAGCCAATCTCACGAGGAAGTTAACCACACTTCCTCGTGAGTATTTCTTGTTGTTTCTTTGTCAGTGCTGATGTGGAGATTGTCTGGCTTGCCTACTCTGGAATATGCAACATATCATAGTCCTTCTTTAAAGGTCTCTTTCAAATCTATGATACTATATCTCTGTGTGTGTGAGAATCATATCTATCTATCTATATTTATGACTGGATGGTTCTTTGTCAGGAGGGCTCTGATTACATTTTCTTGCCCTGGTGAAGAGAGTTGGATTGGATGGCATTAAGTATTTTCTGTTGGTCATGGGGGTTCTGTGTGGGAAGTTTGCCCCGTTTCTGTCGTTTGTGGGTTTAAGAATGCTCTTTGATTGTAGGTGAACTATAAATCCCAGTAACTACAAATCCCAAATGTCAAGGCCGATTTCCTCCAAACTCCATCTGTGTTCATATTTGGGCATATGGAATATTCATGCCAAGTTTGGTCCAGATCCATCATTGTTTGAGGCCACAGTGCTCTCTGGATGTAGGCGAACTACAACTCCCAAACTCAAGGTCAATGCCCATCAAACCATTCCAGTGTGTTCTGTTGGTCATGGGAGCCCTGTATGCCATGTTTGGTTAAATTCCATCATTGGTGGAGTTCAGAATGCTCTTTGATTGTAGGTGAACTATAAATCCCAGCAACTACAACTCCCAAAATATCAAGGTCTATTTCCCTTAAACTCCATCTGTGTTCATATTTGGGCATATGGAATATTCGTGCCAAGTTTGGTCCAGATCCATCCTTGCTTGAGTCCACAGTGCTCTCTGGATGTGGGTGAACTATAATTCCCAAACTCAAGGTCAATGTCCACTAAACCCTTCCAGTATTTTCTGTTGGGCATGGGAGAACTGTGTGCCAAGTTTGGTTCAATTCCATCGTTGGTGGGGTTCAGAATGTTCTTTGGTTGTAGGTGAACTATAAATCCCAGCAACTACAACTCCCAAATGACAAAATTATTTTTTTGAGTGAAGGACATACATTGGGTTGTTAGGTGTCTTGTGTCCAAATTTGGTGTCAATTCATCCAGTTTTGAGTTATGTTAATCCCACAAATGAACATTACATTTTTATTTATATAGATTGATATGTTTAATTTTAATTATATAGAATCAAATCAAAGATTTGGAAGAGACCTCATGGGCCATCCAGTCCAACCACCTGCCAAGAAGCAGGAATATTGCATTCCAATCACCCCTGACAGATGGCCATCCAGCCTCTGTTTAAAAGTTTCCAAAGAAGGAGCCTCCACCACACTCCGGGGCAGAGAGTTCCACTGTTGAATGGCTCTCACAGTCAGGAAGTTCTTCCTCATGTTCAGATGGAATCTCCTTTCTTGTAGTTTGAAGCCATTGTTTCGCATCCTAGTCTCCAGGGAAGCAGAAAACAAGCTTGCTCCCTCCTCCCTGTGGCGTTTTTAATTGTATTTATGATATTGTAAGCATTGAATTTTACCCTGTTAACCGCCTTGAGTCGCCTACGGGCTGAGAAAGGTGATATACAAATACAGAAAATAATTGAAATTGTCCACATGCTTGTGTATTTCAGTGGCTTCTCTGTGTAGTCTGACATGGTGGTTGTTGGTGTGGTCCAGCATTTCTGTGTTCTCAAATAATATGCTGTGTCCAGGCTGGTTCACCAGGTGCTCTGCTATGGCTGACTTCTCTGGTTACAACAGCAAAACAACAGAGAGGAAACAACCAGGCACATCTTAACACCTCTCAGCAAGAGATTTTCCCAGGCTCAGCCAGGCCTTCAAATGCTAATGAAGGTGGTCAGTTGAAACATTCACACCTAGCTCCAGCAGAGAAAAGCTCTTTGCCCCACCCCAGCCATTCCACAGATATATAAACTAGAGCTGGGCAACCACGGAAAAATTTGTTTCTAAACTCGATTCGTTTTTTGGGGTTTTTTGCATTTCGATATTTAAAAGAATTCCGAATTTTTTCTTTAAAAAAGTTTGATATTTACGAAATTTCGTAAAATTACGAAACAAATATGAAACGAATACGAATTGATTTGTTAATGGCGGACGCAACCGTGCAATACGCTAAAAAACCTCCATATGGGACGGGGGAACTTCTGAAGCTTCCCTCTCCCTCTGTTGTTGACTGTTGGTGTGATATTTATAATTTTTTTTCACTGATTAAACAAACAACAGCTATAAAACTTGCCCCAGACATGCGGAAATAATAACGAAACGATTTCGAAATGAATACGAAACGAATACGAAATGAATTGAAAAATTCGTTTCGTTTTTTAGATGCTCCTGAATGGTTCGTTATCGCTTCGTATCCAAAAAAAAAATAACGAATTTTTAACGAATTACGAAATTACGAAACGAAACCGCCCAGCCCTAATATAAACCCATTTTCCTACTTCCAACAGACCTCACTACCTCTGAGGATGCTTGCCATAGATGCAGGCGAAACGTCAGGAGAAATGCCTCTAGAACATGGCTCTATTGCCCGAAAAAACAATTGTGTGTGGAGTCCCACAGGGTTCTATCTTGTCCCCGATGTTATTTAACATCTACATGAAGCCGCTGGGAGAGATCATTCGGAGTTTCGGACTAAGATGCTATCTCTATGCAGATGACGTCCAAATCTGTCACTCCTTCTCACCTGTCACCAAGGAGGCTGTCCAGACCTTGAACTGGTGTTTAGCCGCTGTATCAGACTGGATGAGAGCTAACAAATTGAAATTGAATCCAGACAAGACAGAGGTCCTACTGGTCAGTCGGAAGGCCGAACAGGGTATAGGGTTACAGCCTGTGTTAGACGGGGTTACACTCCCCCTGAAGACACAGGTTCGCAGCTTGGGAGTGATCCTGGACTCATCGCTGAGCCTGGAGCCCCAGGTCTCAGCGGTGGCCGGGAGAGCTTTCGCACAATTAAAACTTGTGCGCCAGCTGCGCCCGTACCTTGGGAAGTCGGATCTGGCCACGGTGGTCCACGCTCTTGTCACATCCCGGTTGGATTACTGCAACGCACTCTACGTGGGGTTGCCTTTGAAGACTGCTCGGAAACTTCAACTAGTCCAGCGAGAAGCAGCCAGATTGCTCACCGGAGCGGCGTACAGGGAGCACACCACCCCCCTGTTGCGTCAGCTCCACTGGCTGCCGATCCAATTCCGAGCACAATTCAAAGTGCTGGTTTTGACCTACAAAACCCTATACGGTTCCGGCCCAGTGTATCTGTCCGAACGGATCTCCCTCTACATCCCACCTCGAAGTTTAAGATCTTCTGGGGAGGCCCTGCTCTCGACCCCGCCAGTGGCACAAGTGAGACTGGCGGGGACGAGGAGCAGGGCCTTCTCAGTGGTGGCCCCCCACCTGTGGAACTTACTCCCCGGGGAGATCAGATCGACGACTTCCCTTCTAGCGTTTAGGAAAAAACTAAAGACCTGGATGTGGGACCAAGCTTTTGGCCATGCTGACAACTGATTAAAGGACCTATCGACAGACAAGGACAATGGAATGGAATGGATATATGGACTCTGATATATGGACTCTGACATGAGATAGTTTTTATGATTTTAATAGGTATTGATGTTTCATTTTAATTGTTGAACTGTTATATTTTGTATTGTTTGTGGTGTGATTTGGGCATCTAATTGTGCCTCCTTTGTAAGCCGCCCTGAGTCCCCCCCCGGGCTGAGAAGGGCGGGGTATAAGTAGATGAAATAAATAAATAAATAAAAACCCACAAGAACCTTGAAATTAACATATTCTTGAACAAGTTAGCAACCAATTTTTCCCTGCCCCTCCTTCTGTTTTTGCTATTATACCTGACATTTGTTAATTTCATCTGTTATTATTATTACTACTTCCCAAGTCTTGTATGTCTATAGAACAGACATTCAGTTCACTACCATATGCTACTATTTATATAGTAAATGCTAACCATATTCCATATGGGGAGTAGAGAAACAGTATAAATTTTCCTACTCGGTAGAGGTCATCGCCCTTAAAATTATTTATAAAATGGCAAGCACTTGGCAGCTTTATTTTTAGTATATAAATGCAGAGAGGGATTGTGCGGGTGAGAACGAGGCAGTGAAACTGAGAAGGGGAATGTCAATGCAATGCTTTAATTGTTAAGGCGTGGGTGCAACCCCCTCTCCTTTTTGCTTGACAACTTTGTAAATGGAGGCCACAACAGATCCCGTTTCTCTCCCATCTGCAGCACTCCAGAATACTGTCAATATACTGACAAGGACAAAAAAGGTACACCGAGTAATAAGACTTTTTAGCATCTCTTTGACAGAGTTACAAAGCTTCTACATTTGGTTTTGAGACACATGAAATCCCATTATGCGAGTAAATAACACATTTTCGTACACAATACCGGTATCTTGTATGACAAAAGAAAGGAAGACATTTGTGTCTTTGAGCTGCCCATCTTTTGCAGGGACCTCAACTATGCATTTTATAATTAAAGTATGACAGGGATTTGCTTTCTCTCTGCCAGACACAGGTTTCATACTATCTAGGAATTGGGAATCAGGAATTTGCCCTCCTTCTGTCTATGTCATCTTTCTATGCAGTTTCTTTCATTTATTTGCAGCCAAACTCTGCAATAGCTTATCCTTCTGTTTCCAAAAAGCCAGACAGTTTAAAGGGCTGCCTAGTCAGAAGAAGTACTATTCAATAAGGCAGAGCCAAGGAAAAATTCTCATAATGCACTCCCACCATTCCCAGAATACAAATTTCAGACAAGCAAAGTTAATTTTAGCCAAGATAATGTGCTTATAGAATCATAGAATCATAGAATCAAAGAGTTGGAAGAGACCTCATGGGCCATCCAGTCCAACCCCCTGCCAAGAAGCAGGAATATTGCATTCAAATCACCCCTGACAGATGGCCATCCAGCCTCTGCTTAAAAGCTTCCAAAGAAGGAGCCTCCACCACACTCCGGGGCAGAGAGTTCCACTGCTGAACGGCTCTCACAGTCAGGAAGTTCTTATCACTAAGCAGTACGTGTGAAAAAGATCTTGGAGTCCTCGTGGACAACAAGTTAAACATGAGCCAACAATGTGATGTGGCGGCAAAGAAAAGCCAATGGGATTTTGGCCTGCATCAATAGGAGCATAGTGTCTAGGTCCAGGGAAGTAATGCTACCCCTCTATTCTGCTTTGGTTAGACCACACCTGGAATATTGTGTCCAATTCTGGGCACCACAATTCAAGAGAGATATTGACAAGCTGGAATGTGTCCAGAGGAGGGCAACTACAATGATCAAGGGTCTGGAGAACAAGCCCTATGAGGAGCAGCTAAGGAGCTGGGTATGTTTAGCCTGAAGAAGAGAAGGCTGAGAGGAGATATGATAGCCATGTATTAATATGTGAGAGAAAGCCACAGGGAGGAGGGAGCAAGCTTGTTTTCTGCTTCCTTGGAGACTAGGACGCGGAGCAATGGCTTCAAACTACAAGAGAGGAGATCCCATCTGAACATGACTGTGAGAGCCGTTCAGCAGTGGAACTCTCTGCCCCGGAGTGTGGTGGAAGCTCCTTCTTTGGAAGCTTTTAAACAGGCGCTGGATGGCCATCTGTCAGGGGTGATTTGAATGCAATATTCCTGCTTCTTGGCAGGGGGTTGGACTGGATGGCCCATGAGGTCTCTTCCAACTCTTTGATTCTATGATTCTAAGCAATATGTGGCATGATCTATCCAGATGTTCCCAAATGTCTGCTATTGTTAACACTGGGATTTTGGAAGTGCATACTACATATCCAATGGTCAGCTAAAGAGTTCTAAATATTCTAATATAATTATACTTAGAATTATAATTTTTGAATCAAATGTTAGCCCAAATCCTACAATGTTCTGCAGAGGATAGGAGTACTTCCATGACTGGGTTGTAGTTTTTTCGGGCTATATGGCCATGTTCTAGAGCAGTGTTTCTCAACCTGGGGGTCGGGACCCCGGGGGGGGGGGGGCGCAAAGGGGTGTCAGAGGGGTCACCAAAGACCATCAGAAAACACAGTATTTTCTATTGGTCATGGGGGCCTCTGTGTGGGAAGTTTGGCCCAATTCTATCATTGTTGGGGTTCAAAACGCTCCTTGATTGTAGGTGAACTACAAATTCCTGCAAGTACAACTCCCAAATCTCAAGGTCTATTTTCCCAAAACCCCATGAGTGTTCACATTTGGGCATATGGAGTATCCGTGCCAAGTTTGGTCCAGATCCATCATTGTTGGAGTCTAGAGTGCTCTCTGGATGTAGGCGAACTTCAACTCCCAAACTCAAGGTCAATGCCCACCAAACCCTCCCAGTATGTTCTGTTGGTCATGGGAGTTCTGTGTGCCAACTTTGGTTCAATTCCATTGTTAGTGGGATTCAGAATGCTCTTTGTTTACAGGTTAACTATAAATCCCAGCAACTACAACTCCCAAATAGCAAAATCAATCCCCCTGCCAACCCCACCAGTATTCAAATTTGGGCATACCGGGTATTTGTGCCAAATTTGCTCCAGTGAATGAAAATACATCCTGCAGATCATTATTTACATGGTAATTCATAATGTTAGGGTTATGGTTGGGGGTCACCATAACATGAGGAACTGTATTAAGGGGTCGCGGCATTAGGAAGTTTGAGAACCACTGTTCTAGAGACATTTTTGTCAGGATTATTTAGATATGCATGTGTGTTTTTCAATGTGTTTCTATGTAATTCAAGGTGGATTATGATGTATTTCAAGATGGATTCTATTCTGTGTATTAGAAATACTGTGCTGAGGCAGTGAAAATGTAACCTTGACAGAAATGAGATAACGTGTTCTCTGGCTGGGAAGAAGAGGGAGGAACTGGTCTCAGGCAGAAGTCAGATAAGCAGATGTTCAGAGACTGTTGTTTATGCCTAGGAGTTCCTGTCTGTAGCTTGCTGTGAATAGATGTGTGTAGTAGGGCTGGGCGGTTTCGTTTCGTTAATTCGTAATTCGTTAAAAATTTGTTATTTTTTTTTATAACGAAGCGATAACGAACCATTCTGGAGCAACTTAAAAACGAAACGAATTATGTATTCGTTTCGTTATCGGTTTGAGGTCGTTTCGTTATTATTTCCGCATGTCTGGGGCAAGTTTTATAGTTGTTTTTTGTTTAATTAGTGAAAAAAATTATAATATCACACCAACAGTCAACAACAGAGGGAGAGGGAAGCTTCAGAAGTTCCCCCTGTCCCATTTGGAGGTTTTTTAGCGTATTGCGCGGTCGCGTCCGCCATTAATGAATCGATTCATTATTGTTTCGTATTTGTTTCGTTAATGTTTCTAATTTTTTTAACATTTACGAAATTTCGTAAATATCGAACTTTTTAAAAGAAAAATTTCGGAATTCTTTTAAATATCGAAACGCAAAACCCCCCAAAAAACGAATCGATTTTAGAAACAAATTTTTCCGTTGTTACCCAGGCCTAGTGTGTAGATGTACTTAGTAAAACGTAGTTTTCTGTTGTAACTGAAAGTCTGCAGAGTCCTTATTTTGCAACACAGTGTCTACTGATCTAGCAAACCTTCCACTGGCAAGCATCAATACTCTGACAATTTTCTCCTGACGTTTCACCTGCATCTATGGCAAGCATCCTCAGAGGTAGTGAGGATGCTTGCCTCTGAGGATGCTTGCCATAGATGCAGGCGAAACGTCAGGAGAAAACACCTCTAGAACATGGCCATATAGCCTGAAAAAACTACAACATCCCAGTGATCCCGGCCATGAAAACCTTCAACAATACATTGTGCTATTACTCCTTTGTCACTTGTCACTAAATCAATAAAATAGCAGTGGAAAGCTGTGGGTGGATTGGAGAAACATCTACCTATAGTCCCACAGCCAACTGCAGATAAGGGCATCTCCCACTATGATCTGACAGGGTTGTGTTTTGGGTAGTTTAATAGATTTTTTAATGGTTTTATTGTCTTTAACTATATATTTAATTAGTCCTGTGTTTAATTCTATTTTATGTTTGTGTGTTCTGGGTTTTAATTTACATTTTGCATGATTTTTAGTGTTAGCCACTTTGAATCTCCTTTGGGAGATAGGTGGGATATAATGCTGATGACGATGGTGATGACTTTGAATGCGATTTTCCTGCTTTTTGGCAGGGAGTTGGACTGGATGGTCCATGAGGTCTCTTCCAATTCTATGATTCTATGTCTGTCTACTGATCTCAGCAAGTAGATCAAGAAAGGAGATTCCACCTGAACATGAGGAAGAACCTGATTTTGAGAGCCGTTCAGCAGTGGAACTCTCTGCCCCGGAGTGTGGTGGAGGCTCCTTTTTGGAAGCTTTTGCACAGAGGCTGGATGGTCATCTGTCAGGGGTGCTTTGAATGCAATATTCCTGCTTCTTGGCAGGGGGTTGGACTGGATGCCCCATGAGGTCTTGTCCACTCTATTATATGATTCAGCAGATAATGTCATTAGCCTGTGTCTGGCTATGAGGACATAACAGACAACTTCACTGATCGCTCATATCTCCACCAATAATAGAAAGGTCACTGAGGGTAATTACCAGACAGACATGTTGGTCTAAGGAGTAGAGGAAAAACAGGCAACAAATGTATATGCATGTGTAAGGTGGAATTACATTTCAATATATGATCAACAGGATGCTAGCCACTGTTTTAATTATACGTTGTTTTAATTTTTTACTGCAAGACACCTTGGTTCCCATATTGGGAGAAAGGGGTATGCACACTAATACTATTAAATATGGGATAGTGTAATAGCTGGTCTATTTTAACCGTTGTTTTACTGTTCGTTTTTTACTTTTGTGATATGAATTTTACCTTGGCATTTTAGTGAATATATTTTTAATTACTTTTTAACTTAATCAAGTTTTAATCTATGTTAGTTCACTATTACGGGAGTCTTCGGATAGTGATTAGTGTCTATTTGTGTGCCTTTTTGTTTTTGTCTTTCATGTTGATATGGTCAGTGGACTACTCAATAAACTTTGCTTTCAGGTTTTGGCTAATATTAAGCAATGCCTGTCCAACAATGTTGTTTATGTTTGTATAACAGCAGCTGCATTACACAATGAAAACAATGTATTGTCGAAGGCTTTCATACTCAGAATTACTGGGTTGTTGTAGGCTTTTTCGGGCTATATGGCCATGGTCTAGAGCAGGGATCCTCAAACTAAGGCCCGGGGGCCGGATATGGCCCTCCAAGGTCATTTACCCGGCCCTCGCTCCAGGTCTACCTAAGTCTGAAAAGACTTGAAAGCACACAACAACAACAACAACAACAACAACAACAACAATCCTATCTCATCAGCCAAAAGCAGGCCCACACTTCCCTTTTAAATAATAATAAGTTTATATTTGGGTTGTTGTAGGTTTTTTCGGGCTATGTGGCCGTGTTCTAGAGGCATTCTCTCCTGACGTTTTGCCTGCATCTATGGCAAGCATCCTCACTACCTCAGAGGATGCTTGCCATAGATGCAGGCGAAATGTCAGGAGAGAATGCCTCTAGAACATGGCCATATAGCCTGAAAAAACCTACAACAACCCAGTGATTCCGGCCATGAAAGCCTTCGACAATACAGTTTATATTTGTTTAAATTGTTCTTCATTTTAATTATTGTATTGTTTTTAAGTGGGGTTTTTTTTGCACTACAAAGAAGATATGTGCAGTGTGCATAGGAATTCATTCATGTTTTTTTCAAATTATAATCCGGCCCTCCAACAGTTTGAGGGACTGTGACCTGGCCCTCTGTTTAAAAAGTTTGAGGACCCCTGGTCTAGAGGCATTGTCGTTGTAGGCTTTTTCGGGCTATATAGCCATGGTCTAGAATGCCTCTAGACCATGGCCATATATCCCGAAAAAGCTTACAACAACCCAATGAAAACAATGTTAATCATATCCTTTAAAATCTCTCTTTCTTTTCCTATTTCGTATTCCATGTATTATAAATTAATGGGTGACTGCTCATCTCCGGCTGTGCTTCCCTTGTAATAAGAAACTAAAAGGATCCATTACAGTGGTCACAAATCTTCATCGACAGGAACATGAAGAATGTCCAGTGTTGCCAAGGGTTACTTTGTTTATCACATAAAGAAATGAAAGTGTGAAGTGCGTACTCCATGGACAGAAACAGCCGCAGTGTCTATGGAGATGTCAGCTTCTTTTCTAATGACTGAAAACCTGGCACACCCTGGGTTCACAGTTGTTTTTACTCAAGTAGGGAGTGCAATGATTTCCCTCAAATGCTGGAAATGAACATCTGGAGAATGCAACATCTTCTGCAAATCAATACATTCTCCCGACTTCTACATCTCCTGAATTCTAGAATGTCAGAAGGTAGATAAAATCAAACTTGTATTTTCTTTCCAAAATCATACTGTTATATTTCTTTTCTTTCTTGTGGGTACATCATGGGCTTCCATAGATTAAAAAACCTGCATAAATATTATATATGAAACAACTTTCATATTTTTTTATATAAAAATAGTAACAGAAATGGTGACTTACCTGCCAATTAATTTTCCATCTGGGATTCTGTAGGTTCATCTATGTTTTCAACCTGACTATTCATTTCAACTAAAAACAAAGATGAAAAATTATATTACTGTACATAGACCAATACTGTTCTTAAAACAGGGTTAAAATATAATACCTATGGTAATACATTTCAAAACAAGTACATTTGGGGGGGGGGGGGGAGGGTGCTCCATGGACATAATTAAAATAGCCCAGATGACAAAAACTACCACAAAACTTTGTTAGCATAGATGTGGGAAAATTGGCTCCTATTCCCACATGTGGTGGGAATGTGATAGAGTACAACAGTTCTATAACAAGGTAATGAACGAAATGGAGGAAATAATAGCATATAAACTGGCATTGAATAAAATATAATTTTTTATACAGAAATTGACAAAAAAGATAATATCAAAACCTGGGAATAAATGATAAAATATATGATATTAGTTCCCCAAGCAACTGTGGCATTGGAGTGGAAAGATTATAGAAAATGGGAGATTAAAAAATGGTATGAGTATTTAGCAGAATATATGCTTCACGATTATATCCATGAAAAAAGAAGCAAATACATAACACACCGATTTAAGAAAACTTGGGTACAGAAATGGGAAAGACTGATCGAAAAAGTAGAAGGAAAAGAAAGATATAATGTGCTAAATCATTCTCTTTTTACAATTGTTCAATGAAATTAAGATCTGAATTAAGGTAAATATTGTTCCCTGAGGGGGGGGGGGGGGAGGAGGCGTGTAAAACTGTCAGATACAAGGGTAAGGTGAAGGGGAGACAGATAAGAGCATTAGGAAAACAATATGTGATTTGTTATATGTGATATGTATACACAATGTAATTTAGCAACTGAATTTCTAACAATGATCGTATGTGTTGTTGTTCATTCGTTCAGTAGTCTCTGACTCTTTGTGACCTCATGGACCAGCCCACGCCAGAGTTCCCTGTCGGCCGTCACCACCCCCAGCTCCTTCAAGGTCAGTCCAATCACTTCAAGGATGCCATCCATCCATCTTGCCCTTGGTCGGCCCCTCTTCCTTTTGCCTTCCACTTTCCCCAGCATAATTGTCTTCTCTAGGCTTTGCTGTCTCCTCATGATGTGGCCAAAGTACTTCAACTTTGTCTCTAGTATCCTTCCCTCCAATGAGCAGTTGGGCTTTATTTCCTGGAGGATGGACTGGTTGGATCTTCTCGCAGTCCAAGGCACTCTTAGCACTTTCCTCCAACACCACAGCTCAAAAGCATCGATCTTCCTTCGCTCAGCCTTCCCTAAGGTCCAGCTCTCACATCCGTAGGTTACTACAGGGAATACCATGGCTTTGACTAGGCGGATCTTTATTGCCAATGTGATGTCTCTACTCTTTACTATTTTATCGAGACTGGACATTGCTCTCCTCCCAAGAAGTAATGTAATGATCGTATGTAATGGTACTATTTTTGTGTCGGTAATAATAATAATAATAATAATAATAATAATAATAATAGTACATTTGATTCTAGGATCCCACACCATCGAGTCCATTTTACTGTGAACCTAGAGGGCTTCAGCCCTGATTTGAAATATAGTTGTGAAGGGAATATGGTGCCCCTTTTATATCAGGGATATCTAGATGTTGCAAAGATTTCTTTTCCAGTCTGACAAGACTGAAAGGATCTAGGAGTTGTATCACAAACTAGACCTGGAAAGCAGCACAGTAATATCAAATCTGACTGTCAAATTGGCCCTAGGAACCATGGTTTCTTCAACCTGTAATTTGCTCTCTTCTGCATAATCTTTCCTCACTATTGCATAAGACACACATTCTATTCACTGCTAGATGTACAGACAGTCTCGAGTTGTGAACATACAACTTACGAACATAGTTATGAATGGGCCTCTCCCCTCCCTCCCTGCCATGAAATCTTAGTGCTTAATCTTCTTTTCTTTTTTTTCCTATCAACATCTCTCCAACCCTCTTTTCTTCCTATTGATCTCTCTAAACCCCCTTTCCCTTTTCTCTCCCTTTGGCAATTATGCTCTGGTATCAACAATTCAAGGTGCAGGTTCTTACCTACAAAGCCCTGAACGCTTTGGGACCTGCCCTACCTGCGTGAATGCATCTCTATTTACGAACCCACGCGATCCCTTCGATCATCCGGAGAGGCCCTGCTCTCGATCCCACCAGCATCGCAGGCGCGATTGGTGGGGACGGGAGAGAGGGCCTTTGCGTTGGTGGCCCCTCGACTCTGGAACTCACTCCCTAAAGATATCAGACAGGCCCCAACTTTGGCAGTCTTCAGGAGGAACTTGAAGAGGTGGCTGTTCCAGTGTGCCTTCCCGGAATAATGATCCCATAGCACTTTGTCTTCCAAAGCCCTTTACATTTCTTTAGCTCTGCTCGTATGCCCTTCCACAAACACCACTATCACCTTCCGTTCATGTCCCAGCATTGTTTCCAATTTTAACTCTACATTTGGCCTTCCCACTGTTTTTAATTATGTCACAAGTGAGGCTGGCGGGGACGAGGAGCAGGGCCTTCTCAGTGGTGGCCCCCCACCTGTGGAACTCACTCCCCGGGGAGATTAGATCGTCATCTTCCCTTTTGGCGTTTAGGAAAAAACTGAAGACCTGGATCTGGGATCAAGCCTTTGGTCATTCTGACAGCTAACTGAAGGATCTGATGATAGACAAGGACAAATGGAATGGAATGGATATATGGACTCTGAACCCTGAGCATGAGATTGTTTTATTATTTTATTATGTACTGATGTTTTTAATTAATTGTTGAATTGTTTGTATTTGTATTGCTTGTGAATTGTTTTGGGCATCTAATTGTGCCCCCACTGTAAGCCGCCCTGAGTCCCCCCCCCGGGGTGAGAAGGGCGGGGTATAAGTAAATGAAATAAAAAAAAATGTGCTGTTTTATTGATAATGTTGTGTATCTTATTGTCTATGTGTTTTTAATTGCTTGTACTGTGTTTTTATTGCTTGTATTGTTATGTTTGGGCTTGGCCTCATGTAAGCCGCACCGAGTCCCTTGGGGAGATGGTAGCGGGGTACAAATAAAGTATTATTATTATTATTATTATTATTATTATTATTATTACAATAGGATCATTTCTACAGAGTGGAGGAGTTCAACAACACTTGCTAAGATATCATGATTGCCAAGATTGTTGTTGTAAAGAAGAACTTCGCTACTTCCGGCAGCAATGGCCCTGGATGCTCCTCAATAGCCATGTTGGGAATGGGACTCTCTCGGAGAGGATTAGTGAGTTTTTCAATGTGCCAAAAGAAGTTGAACTGAACATAGTACCATTAAAATCTGATTTTGTAATAACAACAAAGTTTGATTCAATTCCTTAAATCGTCTGTGCTTGTAACTGTGGCCACTTTCCACCTATTTGTGAGGCAGGCAGACAAAATAGTAAGTTAAAATTACCCTGGGTCTGGTATTTATAGAATATACATCTCAAGTTCGTATTCATGGATCTCACTATAATGCATATTTTTCAAATTTTGTGAAAGCAACTGGTCTACTTATCATATTACAGTTATTTATCATTACAAACAGTCAAAGCAGATTTGGGAGAATAGGTTGAGCTTTTTGTATGAATACAGAACATATGTTCTCTGAGATATTGGAACGATTGAACATAATTCCTCGGTTTTCCTTCTGAACTGATAGAGTAGCATTGAATGAGACCTTTTATAAGCCTTTGAAAACTCTTGACAGATGTTCCTACAGCAGTTCTGAACTAACTCTCTGGAAATAACTGTATTTGTACATCCGTTGCTGATTCTGGGCATTTCCCTGGAAACATCTTGAGTAACAGCTTTGAAATCACCTAAATGAAATTCAAACCTGAATGAAAGTTGGAAAATTAAGAAGATGAGAACATTTTAAGACATGCTGGTCATATGCGATGAAGCATTCCTTCTTTTGATTCATGTTTATATCAATACACCTCCACAGATTCTGTTGGATTGCTTATTCATTTATGTGTTGTTTCCACGCTTGCCACACCTGTGTGTATGTGATGCAAAACACATATTGGAGTTACACGGAGTTTATTCAGGGTCTCATTTCCACTGCAGTTGTATAGAAAATTGAAGGTTGTGTCAAAACGAGTCCTCACAGAATCCAGAAATAGTACCAAATGTTCTTTCTAGTTTATGAATTAAATCAGATAGGAATCTTGTTGCTGATTATGATTACCTAACTCTGGATGTTAATGTTCTATTCAATTTACGGCTCCGTTCCATTTAAATCTCCATTTCTGTGCTGTCATGATAAAGAGGACTAGTCTGGTAATCAACCATTTATCTCTATCCTTTAGCAGATAGCTGTTCCTAAGCTCTACAATATTTCCCGAAGCATTTTAAATACAGGGCAGGGATTTTTTCTTCCCTTTACTGACTTATATAAAGAGCATTATAATAAATAACAAAATATTATATGAAAGTTCTGCTTAGAGTCACTCTGATTACTATACCTTATCAGCCATGCCATTTACCACTAAGCCAACAAAGCATCAGCTAAAAGTGTGTGAAGAGTTCAGAATGTCTCCAACATTTAAACAGAAGAAATCTTTTCAAAACTATCTTCATATTCGAGATCTCCAAATTTCATTTAGTTTAAAAGAAATGCTAGGCGATTGCATCATCAAGTCTCTACAGAAGCCAACCTTAAAACTTGTTAAATGTTATCTGATGCAGGGAAAGGGGAGGCATGTGTGATGGAATAGTAGCCGTTTATGTACCAGGAGAGTCCTTGACGTCATTGCAGGAACATACTCAAAACTGAAAACTAAGCTACTAAGGAAAGTTGGGGTTCTGCCAGTTGAGGAACATATAGAACTGCCAAAAAGGGGAACCTTCAGAGAAGAGACAGATAATTCTCAGAAACGATGGCCCCCTTCAAGTTTCTCTTTCAGGAAGGTTCAGCTATAAAGTTGTGACGGCGCGAGTGGCGCCACCTATGTAAAGAACTGTTAGTTGTTAGACTTAAACTGTTGTATCATGCTTCATCCTCCCCCTTTTACCCTGTTTATGTATAGTTGTATGGATTGGTTGCTTGTAGCTGTCAATCAGTACTGTTTGGCTCCACCTCTTCCTGCAAGAGGGGAGAACTTCCTTTTTCCTTTCATTCTGCCTTCAGAGTTCGTACCAGATGGACGTGAGTAAGAGACCTGACTCTAAAGGATCCTGATTTAAGTTACCTCTTAGCACCAGTTCTGAGGTTTTTTATCCCTGGGACTCATGCTTTATGTCCAGATCATCCTGGACAATTATTGAGGAGACCCAGGCGCCTTCAAGCCGGTTCTTTTGGCACCAAAGGAAGATCCTGAATCTTCAAAACATAGGCCATCTGAACTGGGGTTGTGGTTTGCTCCGGCATTCACAGCCATTGAGTAAAGAGGAAACTTGGTGAGGCTTCTCAGCTTCAAACCCCTGGACCCAGGACTAATTGAAACTGTAACGTATGTTTTCCTTCACCCCTCTAAAGTTTTCCAGCTCATTGCTTTGAAGAAATGACTTTGTAATAAATAAAACTTATCTTGAGCCATTTACAGCTTTTTGGGTTTTTGGGAGATCCAGTTTCCTATAGGAGGGCAAGAAGCAATCCCTTGGGGGAAAGGTGCCACGTCCATCCCTCCTTCATTAAGACTAATAGCCCCCAAGCGCGACGGCACAAAGTTGAGACTGAATGCCATCCATCCCATCTGACATTCCTGTCCTTGAGCTGTTAATCCTCCTGCACTAGAATTTATACAATTTTTAAAATTAATTTGAGATTGGTCTATAATCCTGTGCATAGTTGCATATGTCTGCAACTCATTGAAAATACAGTGGTATTTTCCATGGAAGCTTACCATCATTACTGGAAATGTTTTCTGTATCGCCTTCAGTTTGTTCTGCCTCTGTAGTCTGCTTCCCTTTCCCTTGGTCTGCTCCTTCTGGAATGATAAAGGGGAGACATGCACAGAGTTTGGTTAGTGGACCATGGATGGGTTCTCTGTGTCCCTTATCTTCTTAACCTCAGACTCGGAAAACTATTGTGATAATGGTAGTCATTGAGGGAAAGGGTTGTTATGAAAATGTAACAAGAGAGAAACGTGGTTTTTTACAACCTCAAAACTCTTCAGTAAATCATATTCCTTTGTAAGATGATGGTTAAAGCTTCAACCCGAGCCTGCCTTCGTCCAATTATTACTCCAGGATCTCTTCCTTGTATAATACAGTTAGGGATGAGGACCTAATCACATTTTGAAAGCTTTCTTATTGTTTGTTTGTTTGTTTGTTTGTTTATTTGACTTGTATACCGCTACTCCCAATTTGGCTCGGAGCGGTCCACAGCAGTAGATTAAAACAATACAATTAACTTTAAAATACAATAAAAACAAGAACAGACATAGTCCCGAGTTATTCACCCATCAAAAGCTTGTCGGAAGAGAAAGATCTTACAGGCTTTCCGAAAAGCAAGTAGGTCTCGGATAGATCGGGTTTCAACTGGCAAGGCATTCCATAAATAAGGGGCTACAATCGAGAAGGCTCTCTGCCTAATAGAGGACTGATGATAAGTCTGGATGTTGGGGACTTCAAGCAAATTTTGGTCTTTGGACCAAAGAAATCTCTGGGGTTGGTAGGGGGATAAGCGGACCCTCAGGTACGCCGGCCCCAGACCATATAAGGTCTTAAAGGTTAATACCAAGACATTGAAAGTAATCCGGTACTCAATTGGTAGCCAGTGCAGCTGTTGTAGAATTGGGGTGATACGACACCTCGCCGGCACTCCGGCGAGAAGACGAGCCACCGCATTTTGCACCAGCTTCAGTTTCCGGATCACTGACAAAGGAAGGCCAATGCAGAGGGCGTTACAGTAGTCAAGCCTCGAGAGGACCGTCACTTGGATCACGGTAGCCAAGTCATTCCTAGATAGGTAGGGAGCCAGTCGCCTAGCCTGACGTAGGTGGAAAAACGCAGATCTGCTCACAGCAGAGACCTGGGCCTCCATTGTGAGCAGAGGGTCCAATAAGACACCAAGACTTTTTACAGAAGGTGACGGACGTAGAATCTCGCCATTCAGGGTAGGCAGCTGGATCACCCTCCCACCTGGACGGCCCAGCCAAAGGATCTCCGTCTTCGCTGGATTCACCCTCAATCTGCTGGCATGCAACCATCCAGTAATGGCCTCAAGGCACTGATGGAAATTTTCAGGTACGGAGTCCGGCCAGCCCTCCATCCTCAGAATGAACTGAGTGTCATCAGCGTACTCGTGGCACTCAAGCCCAAAGCTCTGCACCAGTTGGGCAAGTGGTCGCATATAGATGTTAAATAATAGAGGAGAGAGAATAGCTCCCTGCAGGACCCTGCAAATTAGCCGAGATATCTTGGAAACCATCCCTCCCCTCGCCACACACTGTCCCCGATTTTGGAGGAAGGATCATAGTTAATGTCGATGTTCTTGAAGAGTATGCACACTGAACATTCATACACAACCAAGAATTTAAATGTAGGGAAATGCATCTGATGGCAGGCACTCAGTGTTTTTATTTCTTATGCTTCAGGGCTTGCCGGGAAGCTCTCATTGGGAAGCTCTGATTGAAACTCCCAGGAATGAAAGAAATGAAACAGCACAAGAAAGGCACCCCTTCCCCTATTTCGTACTCTGTTCTTTCAGATTGCTACCATTTAGGCCATTGTTAGCTAGTTTATGTGATGCTACTTCCATATTTTGTGGCAAATATGAAACCTTGCAGGCAAGCTATAGAAATCAAGGAATTGGTTGCTAAGCAATCTGCAGGATTTAGGGAGGGGGGTTGAGACAGGGGGGGTGGGAGGGAGGAAAGAGTGGTTGTGTGAACATTTCAAAATGTAACACTTTACACACAAATTATTCATCTTTCTCTAGATGGGTCAGAAAACAGAGCAGAAAGTCACCCAGCTTCTGGCATCAAGCTAGCTCAGGAGAAGCTCAGGGAGGCTGGCAGAGAAGAGGAGAGGCGTGAGATAGAAAACTTCCCCTCTTAGATATGTTACAAAAAATGAACACACAATCTTCCTACCAAGGAAGCATGTCCAGCAGGCTCTAAGCCACCCACCCAATTTTATTGATTGATTGATTGATTGATTGATTTACTTTGCTTCTCAGCCCGGGGGCGACTCACAGCGGTGTACAACATAGAAAGAACAAGGTTCAAAATATAAGACACAATCTAAAACATCATCATCATCATCAAAAACATCAACAATATCAATAATACAAACAGCCATTCACGTCGTCTCATCGTTTAAACCACAATCCAGTATCATTTTCCGTTGTTCCATTCCTGTCGTCATTACCAATTATTGCACTTCTTGTTCGAACGCCTTGTTGAACAGCCAGGTCTTTAATTTCCTGCGGAATATCATCAGGGAAGGAGCCAGTCTGATGTCCACGGGAAGGGTGTTCCACAGCCGAGGAGCCACCACCGAGAAGGCCCTGTCTCTCGTCCCCGCCAGGCGTGCCTGTGAGGCAGGCGGGATCGAGAGCAGGGCCTCCCCGGACGATCTCAAAGTTCTTGTGGGCTCGTAGGCCGAGATGCGGTCAGATAGGTATCTTGGGCCGGAACCGTTTAGGGCTTTATAGGCCAACGCCAGCACCTTGAATTGAGCCCGGTAGCAAATCGGCAGCCAGTGGAGCTGGTACAACAAGGAGGTTGTATGCTCCCTGCGTCCTGCTCCTGTTAGTAACATGGCTGCCGCACGTTGGACCAATTGAAGCTTCCGGGCCGTCTTCAAGGGCAACCCCACATAGAGAGCATTGCAGTAGTCTAAACGGGATGTAACCAGAGCGTGGACTACCGTGGCCAAGTCAGACTTCCCAAGGTACGTGCGCAAGTGGCGCACGAGCCAATTTTGTTTTCATAACAACCATATGTAGTAGGCTGATACAGAAGGAGGTCCAGTGAGCTTCAGGATGTATAGGATGAACATCTCATATCTGGAATTCCAAAATCTGAAATACCTGAAGAGGCATCCCCCAAGTTAGGAACAAGATAGGATCTATCTATCTATCTATCTATCTATCTATCTATCTATCTATCTATCTAAAAATATATAAAATGCTGTTATATTGATTAATTATGATGATTTTGAGGAGTAGTCATGGGAGCTTTCAATCCTAGGATGAGCCCAGTTTTTCTCCAGTTCTAATATTTTTTTCCTGTTGGTGATACTGAAATTAGTGTGTGCATTACAATTGATGGCCATATATCTATCTTCTATCTATATATATATAAATGCTCTGTGCATAATGAGTACCTTAAAAACAAAAGAATCAATGAACGAAATCACACCAAATTTGGCAACAAAAGTCTCACTACACAAGAAGTGACCATCACTCAAAAAATTATGATTTTGTCATTTGGGAGTTGTAGTTGCTGGGATTTAAAGTTCACCTACAATCAAAGAGCATTCTGAACTCCACCAACGATGGAATTGAACCAAATACGGCACACAGAACTCCCATGACCAACAGAAAATACTGGAAGGGTTTTGGTGGGCATTGACCTTGAATTTGGGAGTTGTAGTTCACCTACATCCAGAGAGCACTGTGGACTCAAACAATGATGGATCTGGACCAAACTTGGCACAAATACTTAATATGCACAAATATGGAGTTTGAGGGAAATAGACTTGACATTTGGGAGTTGTAGTCATTGGGATTCACAGTTCACTTACAATCAAAGAGCGTTCTGAACCCCACGAATGACAGAATCGGGGCAAACTTCCCACACAGAACCCCCATGACCAACAGAAAATACTTAAGGCCATCCAATCCAACTCCCTTCATCAGGGCAAGGAAGCGTAATCAAAGTCCTCCTGACAAAGAGTCATCCAGCCATAGATAGATAGATAGATAGATAGATAGATAGATAGATAGGGAGTTGTAGTTGCTGGGATTTATAGTTCACCTACAATCAAATAGCATGATAGAATTGAACCAACCAGGGCATACAGGACTCCCATGACCAACAGAAAACACTAGAAGGGTTTAGTGAGCATTGTCCTTGAGTTTGGGAGTTGTAGTTCACCTACATCAAGAGACTACCATGGACTCAAACAATGATGGATCTGGATCAAACTTGGCACGGATATTCCATATGGCCAAATACGAACACAGATGGAGTTTGGGGGAAATAGACCTTGACATTTGGGAGTTGTAGTTACTGGGATTTATAATTCACCTACAGTCAAAGAGTGTTCTGAACTCTACTAACGATAGAATTGGGCCAAACTTCTCACACAGAACTCCCATGACCAACAGAAAATACTCAAGGCCATCCAGTCCACCAGACTGGGTCACAGCAACGTGTGGCAGGGGACGGCTTGTGTGTGTGTATAAAGTTTGCAGATGACACCAAATTGAGAGGGATAGCCAATATCCAGAGGACAGGAGCAGAATTCAAAACGATCTTGACAGATTAGAGAGATGATTGGCCAAAACTAAAAAAATGAAGTTCAACAGGGACAAATAGAAGATACTCCCCTTAGGCAGAAAAAACGAAATGCAAAGATACAGAATGGGGGATGCCTGGCACAAGAGCAGTACATGTGAAAAAGATTTTGGAGTCCTCGTGGACAACAAGTTAAACATGAACCAACGATGTGATGCGGCGGCAAAAAAAGCCAATGGGATTTTGGCCTGCATCAATAGGAGCAAAGTGTCTAGATCTAGGGAAGTCATGCTACCCCTCTATTCTGCCTTGGTTAGACCATACCTAGAATATTGTCTGATATCCTTGGGGAGTGAGTTCCAGAGTTGGGGGCCACCATAGAGAAGGCCCTCTCCCTCATCCCCACCAATCGCGCCTGCAGAGGGGACGGGAGCGAGAGTAGGGCCTCTCCAGATGATCGAAGAGATAGCGTGGGTTTGTACACAGAAATGCCAATTCTGTGTACAATGCCTGTGTAGATGCAGGTGAAACGTCAGGAGAAAATGCCTCTAGACCATGGCCATATAGCCTGAAAAAACCTACAACAACCCAGAAATGCCAATTGTTTTATGTAGCACTTTTGTAGTGTTTTATGTTGTTCTTCTTATATATTATTTTACATTGTTGTCCTTCTATGTTGTTTCATATTGCTGCTCTTTTATACTGTTTTATATTGTTACTCTTTTACAATGTTTTATATTGTTGCTCTTTTACATATTGTATTTATTTGTGTGAATGCAAATGACCTATGGTTTGGGCATTAAAAAATGACGCAACACACGCACTTTTACATATTATCCCTCCCCCTTTGACATTTATCTCCCCCGACTATTCAACTACATAAAAATGTATCCTTGTCAGCGAAGTCTTGAAATGACAACTTCGCATGCATGTTAAAAATTTCAAGACTTCTCTTGAGACTTTTGGAGAGCAAAGAAGGCTTCCCTTGGCATTTGTGAGATACCAGTGGGCCTCAACTTTCCAAGCGTTTGATTCATCACTGTCGTTCACACTTGAAAGATAAAACTATGTCATTTCAGTGTTGAATCATCTGCATATTTTCTGAAAATGTTGCCAAGTCCCAAGTGGCACTGTGTAGTTTTAAAACCATCCACTGCATTTTATTGTGTTTTTTTTCTAAATGGAAGCCAATGGATTACTTGGATTAGTAGAACAAAACAATCAACTGGACTTGACAATAGACTAAATACTAGGTTTCTTTTTGCATTATTAAAAGCCGAAGAAGGAATGCGTTCAAAAATAAGCATCTGTCAGATATCAGATGTTCACTACCAAGGCTCCCTCAATTATCTCGCATACTTGTTTTGGGTCTATATGATAAATAGCCACACCATATCTCTGCCCGCTTGACAGATGATGTCTCACAGATCTGTCATTGCTTTCTCTGAAATGCTGTCTGTTAACCAAGCAAACCTGGCATGATGTGACAGGCAGCTCCCCAATTTTGATAGTATCCAGGGATATTGAGGCATGTTGATATTGTCAGGCTGCAAAGAAGCTCAGGCGGAGATCTTAAACACTGCTGCAAGATTGCCCATTAGCGAGTCAGCATGCCCAGCTTCTGTGAATTGAATATAATGTTCTTCCCCTTCAAACATTTGACATGTCAGGGATGGGCAAAGGCAACAGGTTCAGGGACCAACTATCTGTTAGGATGCATGCAGCGATTAGAGATCTTGATTTACGTCAAGGATCTAGAGGGGAAAAAATCCTGAATTATATTGTAGGAATGCCATTCAAAGACAGAATAGCAATTCACGGTGCTGTTCAAACCTAGCTACATCTTGGAAGGTCAGGAGAGGAGTCACGGAGAGAAGAGGGGGTAGATAAATATCCCTAAGAATATTAGGGGTCCGGATAGCAGACATAGAGGGAGGACACTTCAGGTCACTCAAACTATCTAATCCTATGATTACTGCCCACTGTGAAGCATTCTTCAATCTTCAGCATTAAACGCTGTTGGATTTCCTACAGTATTTGCCTTTGGCACTCTTCAGGAAGCTGAAAATATTTCCAAAAATGCAAATAAATGAAGGGAAACAGGATTGGCTGGGAACATACTTGCACTTTCTGAAAATAAATGAGTATTTTAGGAGTGTTCACACTTGGGAATCTGTAACATATTTAAAGATGAAGGGACTATCAAAAGGCAGTTTTGTTGATGCTCAATGGTTTGGAAAGTATATAAAGATTGAGGGCCATAGGATCAGCCTTTACACTTTGACCTCTACTGCTATATGTGTACTAGACAAGACTGGGCTCTAGAGGCCAATGGATACTCCACCTCAGACATCAGAAGAGCTGCAAGACCAAGAACAAGCCACAAGAGTAGAGATGAAGATCCACCCAGAGGAAAAGTGTTCTTGCCATACATCAAGGGAACCACTGACTGCATAGGGAAGCTGATGAGGAAACACAACATACAAACTACCTACAGACCCACCAAGAAAATCCAACAAATCCTACGTTCAGCAAAGGACAAGAGGGATCCTTTCACCTCTGCAAGAGTCTAATATATACCACGCAGCTGTGGACAAGTCTACATAGGGACCACTAAATGCAGCATTGCCCAAACACGAATCAAGGAACATGAAAGGCACTGCAGACTACTTCAACCAGAGAAGTCAGCCATAGCAGAGCACCTGATGAACCAACCTGGACACAGCATATTATTTGAGAACACAGAAGTGCTGGACCACTCTCACAACCACCATGTCAGACTACACAGAGAAGCCATTGAAATCCACAAGCATGTGGACAATTTCAACAGAAAGAAAAAAACCATGAAAATGAACAAAATCTGGCTACCAGTATTAAAAAACTCAAAAACCACAACAGCAAAACAACAGAGGGGAAACAAACAGGCACATCAAATCACTGTCAACAAGGGATTCCCCCTGGGCACTTCTAAGCCATTGAATGCTAATCAAGGTGATCAGCTGAAACATTCACACCTAGCCCCAGCAGACAAAAGTCCTTTGTCCCACCCTGGTCATTCCACAGATATATAAACCCATTTTTCCTACTTCCAACAGACCTCACTACCTCTGAGGATGCTTGCCATAGATGCAGGCGAAACGTCAGGAGAAAATGCCTCTAGACCATGGCCATATAGCCCGAAAAAACCTACAACAACCCAAGACTAAGATATTGTGTAGAACCCGTGTTCTAAAGGAAAGAGGGCATGTCAAAAAGAAAGCTGTTGTTGTTGTTGTTGTTAGTCATAGAAAGTATCTATACTGGAGAATATAATGCAGTTTCACACCATTCTAGCTGCCATGACTGAATGCTGTGGAATTAAGGGTTTTGAAGGTTGGTGAGGAATCAGCACTCTTTGGAAGACAGCATTACAGGTCTTGTAAAACATCTTCACCAACTTTACCACTATTTCCCCTATTTTTTGCCCTTACAAACAGCAGATAGGGAGAATGAGGTGCTCCAAAAAGGAAGCCCATGTCTGACAACCTACTATTATTATTTTTTCTAGGAGAGAAAGCATGTATGCAGATATTCTTACCCCCATTTGTCCAGCACTTCACAACTTTCACAACTCCTGGTAGAACAGGTATACATTACATATCTCTAAATAACCCTTTCCTCCTTTCATTTGGGATTCTAGAAATGTAATGTATTTTTGACATAAGATAGGTAGTTGGGAAATTGCTGAGAATGGGTATACTACAGCTTACATTTGTGTACCTAAAACTTCAAGGCACTAAAGCGTCAGAAAAGAATGCTACAAGAACATGGCCATATAGCCCAAAAAACTGGCCATGATAGCCTTCCACAACATATTAAATAACAAAGGCTTTGTTGCCCAAACACAGAGCCACAGAAGTCTCTTTTGCTCACTGCTATGCAGAAAGAAGCTGAATACAAATGTAAGCTATAGTATACCTATTCTCAGCATTTTCCCAACTATGTATTTTATGTCAGAAATACACTACATTTCTAGAAGCCCAAATGAAAGGAGGAAAGGGTTATTTAGAGATAAGTATTGTATAGCTGTTCTACCAGGAGTTGTGAAAGCTGTAAAGTGCTGGACAAATGGGGAAGGGGAGCATATCTGCATAACTGGGGTCGAGTAGGTATCCCCCAATACTCCAGTCCTCTAGGAAGGATACTATGGTCGATGGTAATGCAGCTGAGAGGTCCAGCAGAACCAACAGGGACACACTCCTGTCTAGCTCCCGACATAGATCATCCACTAAGGTGACCAAGTCTTGGTTCCATGTCCCGGCCTAAAGCCAGACAGTGCCAGGTCTAGATAATCTGTGTCTTCCAAGAATACCTGGAGTTGTGAGGCCACTATACGTTCCAGGACTTTGCCCAAAAAGGGGAGATTGGAAACAGATCGATAGTTGACAAATTGAGTGGGGTCCAGTGATGCTTTTTTTTCAACAGCGGTTTTATTACAACTTGTTTTAAGCTCACTGGAATATTGCCTTCTCAAAAGGAGGCATTAACCACCACCTTCACCCACTTGGCCAATCCCCCTCTGGCTTCCTTTAGAAGCCAAGATGGGCAGGGGTCTAGGACACATGTGGTTGCTCTCACTTCTCCAAGTATCTTGTCCACATCCTTGGGTTTCACCACTGAAATGAATCCAATGAAATCGGATAAGCAGGTGCTCGTGTTACATCCTCAGAAACTGCCATTAACATGGTGTCCACAGTCCAGGCCAGAACGGATCAAAGCAACTTTGTCTGCAAAGAACTGAGCAAATGCTTCGCAGCAATACCCAATGAAGTCCTTGTTGGATGTGCTGGACTCTATTTATTTAAGATGTTTTTACCCCGCCTTTCTTTAGAAGTGGACTCAAGGAAGATTACAACATATAAACATACAATACAAAGTAAAAACATAATTAAAATCAAATCTATATAAATAAAAATGTAATGTTCGTTTGTGGGATTAACAGAACTCAAAAACCACTGGACGAATTGACACCAAATTTGGACACAAGACACCTAACAACCCAATGTATGTCTTTCACTCAAAAAATTGAGTTTGTCATTTGGGAGTTGTAGTTGCTGGGATTTATAGTTCACCTACAATCAAAGAGTATTCTGAACTCCACCAATGATGGAATTGAACCGAACATGGCATGCAGGACTCCCATGACAAACAGAAAACACTAGAAGGGTTTGGTCAGCATTGACCTTGAATTTGGGAGTTGTAGTTCACCTACATCCAGAGGCTACCATGGACTCAAACAATGATGGATCTGGACCAAACTTGGCATGAATTTTCCATATGCCCAAATATGAACACAGATGGAGTTTGGGGGAAATAGACCTTGATATTTCGGAGTTGTGTTACTAGGATTTATAGTTCACCTACAATCAAAGAGTGTTCTGAACCCCACCAACAAAAGAATTGGGCCAAACTTCTCACACAGAACCCCCATGACCAACAAAATACTCAAGGCCATCCAGTCCAACTCTCTTCACCAGGGCAAGAAAACCTAATCAAAGTCCTCCTGACAAACAGCTATCCAGCCATAGATATAGATAGATATGATTCACAAACACACAGATATAGTATCATAGATTTGAAAGGGACCCCTAAAGAAGGAAATTATATGTTGCGTGTTCCAGAGTAGGTAAACCAGACACTCTACACATCAACACCGACAAAGAAACAGCAAGAAATACTGTTTACCCACAAGCAGAAAGAAATTACATATATTAGAAACCAACACTTTCTCGTTACTTTATTTTCTAGATCAACAGACTGGGCCACAGCAAAACGTGGCAGGGGACAGCTAGTATTCAATAAAAGCAATCTTTGGACCCTTACCATGGCTTCTCTCTCTCAACACAATAAATCTTACTGTACAACATTTGTGCAACGAACTACATTCTGCAAATGCAAGAGGAGCCTAGGATGGCAGGTCTCCAATTCTTCCTGTTTGTCCCATTCTCTGGGATGACAAGAATACTAAATAGCTGTCCCAAAGCAACAGAAAGGGAATGCCAAAAATTGTTAGTTTGAATTGTTATTTGTAACAGGCATCACTAAGAAATGCAATTTAGGGCAGCCATATTTACATTGTGAACAACGAGACACTATTATGAAAAGTAGTGGGGAGACTTGGGACTTCTTCTCAGAAGAAAAGGTAAATTCCAAGCTAAATTATGCTCCCTCGTGCTGCTGTGGGCAGCAAGTAAAGGATGCTCAATCCATTAGATCAGCAGGTTTTCCATAACACTGAAGCTCTGTTTATATCAATCTTCATTTTGTTCAGGCTACCTTGTGAGCATGTGCCTGTGTTCAGAGGGGGGAAATCGTAGCATTCATTATACTGGCATGCATGAGAACCAGATATTATCCCCAAGCACTTCTGTCCTGCTGTGCAAGAAAACTGTGAGCCACAAAGAAATGAGCCCATTTCCCATAAACAGCAGAATTGGATCAAAAAAGGCAAGTATTTCATTCAAAAGCGGCTCCCCCACCCACGCCCCACATTCACCCTCCCACTTGCCACCTTTCAATCTTGATTGCTTCTGCTTGGAACACAAATAAGATGCACATCTCAGAGCCTCCCTAGTAGGAGATGAGAGATACCAGAATGCCGTTCGCACGTTACCGCTTTCAATTACCATTTTGAATTGCATTACTGCCAGGCGTGATTATCATAAAACTTCATAGGTGGGTGATATTTCTAGAGAATCACTATTCAAAGCAGAGCCAGGGAATATACCGAGAAGGAGGATAATACACAAAATTGCCTCTGGATAGATTTTGCAATAAAACATGCAAAGTTTTCCCAAGAAGCTAAGACAGCTATGTCTTTTTTTTTTAAAGACATTTAAATACCTTCCAAACACAATTCCGCACAAATAGTACAGACTGAAAATTAAATACATAATAACATTAAACTCTCTTTTAAAAAATAAAATCACATATATTAGATTTTGCTTGAGTCTTTTATTCCGGGAAACCAGCAAGGCTTTAATTCTCTCCCCGCTTCTCTGAATTTTATTAATAGCTAATATTACATAATCTCCTTTTTTCCCTGTGTCATGGAAATGTACCATATGCATACATTCTGTACATTAAAAATCCAGAAGATTCTTGATATAAGAAATATGGACAAATTAACATATATACTTTCAAAAAGAAGGGGTACCCCAACAGCGGAAATAGACTGGAAACAAGTCACAACAGAGGAAAAAAATATGGAAATAATCACATGAAAGAACCGAAAGAAAAGACAAATAAGGGGAGAGCAGAAAAGAGACGAAAGAGGAAAAGAAAAAAGAGGGGAAAAATGAAGGAATAGGAAGAACCTCCAAAAGATACCGGAAGTCAACGCCAGATCCGAAACATGCATACCCCACTCCCCCCACAACCCCCCGTTTTTTCCTTCTTTCCCTTTTCCCCCAATTTTTCTGTTTCTACACCCGGCACACTATATTTTCTTTCAGTAGCCATAAATCAGAATACTCTCTAACTTTTCTATGCTTTACCCTCCCCCCTTTTTACCCCTTACCCACCCAGCTATTGTATGTTTTCATGGAAAATTAATAAAGATTATTTTAAACAAAAATCCAGAAATTAAAACCTAAATACCGTATATACTCGAGTATAAGCTGACCCAAATATAAGACGAGGCACCTAATTTTATCACAAAAAATTGGGAAAACATATTGACTCGAGTATAAGTCGAGGGTGGGAAATGCATCCACTATGGCTCAATTTCGAAATAAAAATAGATACCAATAAAATTACATAAATAGGCTAAATGTTTCTGGATATTTACATAAAACTGTGATATAAGATAAAACTGTCCAACTCTTATTAAACCATTATTCTAACCACCTTCAATGTAAACGTACGTATTATTAAAAGAATAAATATAATAAAAATAATAGAGTAAAATAATGAAAATGCAATAAAAACTGTAATAATAGAGTAAAATAATAAATGTAATAATAGGGTAAATACTGTAAATGTAATAATAATAATAATAATAATAATAAATGTAATAATAACAATATGGTAAAATACTGTAAATGTAATAATAATAATAATAAATGTAATAATAATAATATGGTAAAATACTGCAAATGTAATAATAATAACAATAATAATAATAATAATAAATAGCGTAAAATAATAAATGTAGTAATAATAGGGTAAATACTGTAAATGTAATAATAATAATAAATAGATTAAAATAATAAATGTAATAATAATAGAGCAAAATAATGTAAATATAATAATAATAGAGTACAATAATAAATGTAATGAAATAATACTAATAGCAGAGTAAAAGAATAAATAACCTTCACTCGAGTATAAGACGAGGGGAGCTTTCTCAGCCTAAAAAAGGGGCTAAAAACTAGGCTTATACTCGACTATATACAGTAAATAAAAATGTAATATACGTTTGTGGGATTAACAGAACTCAAAAACCACTGGACAAATTGACACCAAATTTGGACACAAGACACCTAACAACCCAATTTATGTCCTTCACTAAAAAAATTGTTTTTGTCATTTGGGAGTTGTAGTTGCTGGGATTTATAGTTCACCTACAATCAGAGAGCATTCTGAACTCCACCAACAATGGAACTGAACCAAACTTGGCCACACAAAGCCCCAGTGGAACAGACTTAAAACCCCCCAAAATACACCAAATATACATATACGCATACACTCATATACATATGCACATGCACACATTCATACACACACGTATATATATGCACAAACACACACAAATATATACATTGTACACACATACATATACATACACGCATGTGCATATGTGTATGTATATATATATATACAGTCACATATGTACATACATATATACATATACACATGCACACACATATACACAATATGTATGTAGACATATAAACACACAAATACACAAATATATACACACACATACACACACAAAGCACATATACACAGACAGGGCCACAGCAGCGCGTGGCAGGGGACGGCTAGTTTATATAAATAAAAATGTAATGTTTGTTTGTGGGATTAACATAACTCAAATACCACTGGATGAATTGACACCAAATTTGGATACAATGCACCTATCAGGCCAATGAGTGTCCATCACTCATAAAAACAATGAAAAACATAGTGGAAGAGACTTTAAAGGGCCAAAAAAGCAAAAGGATGCTATAGCGCATGCACAAAAACGACTCTCCTGGCAAACAAAACACACAATAGCAAATCCACACTCTCTTCCGGACTACAACTCCCAGCATCCCCTAGAGCAGGCCCTTTAGGAGAGGAGGATGATCCAAATGCACTGCTTCCAAGCTGCTAGCTTTCTTCTCCTTGGATTTATTTGAGAGCATCCCAGTCCCTGCATATTTCCAATTTCCTATTCCTGGACTGCAACTCCCAGATTAGATAGATTTAGATAGGTAGGTAGATAGAACGATCAGGGGGACTGCTGGGAGTTGCAGTCCAAGAATAGGTAGAGAAGGAAGAAAGGAGAGAAAGGGGAAGGGAAAGAAAAGGAGGGAGGGAGGGAGGGAAAGAAGGAAGGAAAGAAGGAGGAAAGGAAGGGAAGAAAGGGAAGGAAGGAGAGAAAGAAATGAGAGAAAGAGGAAGGGGAAGGTTGGCCACAGCAACACATAGTGGGTACAGCTAGTCTTGAATAAAAAGCTCTAACATTAGGTTCTTGTGGGTTTTTTCGGGCTATAGAGCCATGTTCTAGAGGCATTTCTCCTGACGTTTCGCCTGCATCTATGGCAAGCATCCTCAGAGGTTGTGAGGTCTGTTGGAAGTAAGAAAAATGGGTTTATATATCTGTGGAATGGCTGGGGTGGGGCAAGGAGCTCTTCCCTGCTGCAGTTAGGTGTGAATGTTTAGCTGATCACCTTCATTAGCATTTGAAGGCCTGCCTGAACCTGGGAAAATCTGTTGCTGGGAGGTGTTAATCTGTGCCTGGTTTTTTCCTCTCTGTTGTTTAGCTGTTATAATTTTAGAGTTTTTTAATACTGGTAGCCAGATTTTGTTCATTTTCATAGTCTCTTCCTTTCTGCATAACAATCCCTCTCCATCCACGAGGCAGGAAAAACACATTATTCTAACATTATTCTTCCAGCACATTTTGAAATTTGTTATTAAACTGAGCAGTAAAGACTTTAGTAGACTAATTATATGACCTTGATATATTAAGAACAAATGCATGCTTTAGTGTTTTAAATGTTATTAAGGTCAATAAATAAGTGTGAGCCTTTCCTTACTGAATAAAATTAGGATGGATGATGCAGACATGACATTTGTTGCTAATGAAATAAAATCTTCAGTTATGCTTTACTTAATCATCAAATATATATTTAAAAACAAAAACATTACAATATTAATTGGTTCTTGTACACTCTAACTGATTATAGTAAGTAGGTGCCAGAGAATCCAAATCGAACACTTTTGCAGAGAGCTTAGGGTGGCAACAGGAGATGTAACTGTTATAAGCTATGCTCGATAAATATGACTTGCAAGAAAGCTTTTAAGCTGGAAGGCAACTCTTGTCGTAGTCCAAACAACAAAGAGGTCATGAAGGTCAAATCATCTCTTGAATCCTTAGCCATAATTTTAAAAGTACAAACTGGAAGTTTCCTTCAAAACCCTCTCCCTCCTGCTGACAAGGAAATGGTCTCATTGTTGCATTCAAAAAAGCAACCAGTGCTTACCAATCTTCTTGTTCTGTCGTGTGCTGGGCTTGAAATGAATTGCTTTTAAAACAGGACGTGCAACTTTAGCCCAGCGGGAAGTCAGGGGGCCCGAAGAGAAATTCTTAAGGATTTTCACCATAAACAGTCTTTGGAGGGCTTGTGAAATATAACAAAGTCTTTATTGGTGAACAATCAACAGAAACTTCTTTGTCTTTAAAGGGTGAAACAAATGCTTCCAGGCTTCTCTGCTACTGGTGGCTTCTAACTGTTACTTTTACTCTAAAGGAAAATCCCTTTTCAAACTTCTCCCAGGCTAACTGTGAACCTAAACCTAACTGATGTGGGTGCCACTACTGGGTTGAACTGCGTCTCAAAGCACCGAGTGGACCTACCAGTAGGCCTGTAGTCACTTCAGCTGGAGTTCTTAGATATTCAAAGCTGTTTTTCCCTCTGAAATTCCTCAGAGCTTTAGGGCTGTTTCCCTGGGAATCTTTGGGAATCCTTTTGCTCTTAAGACCGTTCTCCCCCGGGAAGTCTTAAGGGTTGTACACTGACTTTCCTTGCTGAGACTGACTGAAAATGGCTCCCTTCCCTTCTCAATTGTCCTGAACAGGGGGCGGAACCAAACTTAACGATGATGGACAGGGGGCCTGCCCTATAACTGCAAACTTTAACAGGAAACCACCCTTCTGCAGAATCCCAAGCCTTGGGCTGCAAGCAAACACTTAATACAAGGCAAATAAAGTGGGAGCTTCTGGTACAGCTGTACCAGCACATTTCTAATACATTGGAGATCTTGCCAAACTGATTAAGTCTGGACATCTATATTTGTCTGCACTTGGTCATCTTTGTCCTTTATGCTCCAATTATTTCCACCACAAGGCTATCTAATAGTCATTAGGAGACATTACCAGAAGGTGACAAGCAGAGGTCACGTTCACATCTGCCCTTTTGTATGAAGATCCTCTATGGCAGTTGTTCTCAACCTGTGGGTCCCCAGGTATTTTGGCCTACAACTCCCAGAAAATCCCAGCCAGTTTAACAGCTGTTAGGATTTCTGGGAGTTGAAAGCCTAAATATCTGGGGACCCACAGGTTGAGAACCACTGTTCTATGGGCAGGTTGACCATAGGAGGCCCATAGGCAAGGGGACACATTGGCACATTGGCAAGGAGACTTGATGGGGAGATTGGCCGAAGGGGGTTCATAGGTAAGCTCTGCATGAATCACTTTAAGCACATGGTGTCTTTTCTTTTCAAATCCCCATAGGATAATATTAAGTGTATGATTTGCCCCATCAAAGTGACAGCCCCCAAGTTAGAAACAGGTTAAATATACGCAGAGGCACCACAGATTCAGAGGGATGAAACATATGCAGGTGGATTGTCAAAGGCTTTCATGGCCGGAATCACTGGGTTGTTGTAGGTTTTTCCGGGCTATATGGCCATATTCTAGAGGCACTTTCTCCTGACGTTTCGCCTGCATCTATGGCAAGCATCCTCAGAGGTAGTGAGGTCTGTTGGAACTAGGAAAATGGGTTTATATATCTGTGGAATGACCAGGGTGGGACAAAGGACTTTTGTCTGCTGCAGCTAGGTGTGAATGTTTCAACTGACCACCTTGATTAGCATTTAATGGCTTGGAAGTGCCTGGGGGGAATCTTTTGTTGAGAGTGATTTGATGTGCCTGATTGTTTACTCAGGTTCCTGGACCATCTTAACAGCATCCACCCAAACATCCAATTCACCATGGAAAAAGAAAATGAAGGAAGACTGCCTTTTCTAGATGTCCTAGTCATCTGCAAACGAGATCAACAATTGGGTCACACCGTTTACAGAAAACCCACACACACAGAGAGATATCTACATAAAAACTCAAACCATCACCCAAGTCAAAAAAGAAGCACCATTAAAGCCTTGGCAGACCGTGCAAAAAGAATCTGCGAACCCCACCTCCTCCAAGATGAACTGAACCACCTCAACTGGGCTCTACAGGACAATGGATACTCCACCTCAGACATCAGAAGAGCTGCAAGACCAAGTACAAGCCATGAGAGTAAAGATGAAGATCCACCCAGAGGAAAAAATGTTCATGCCACACATCAAGGGAACCACTGACTGCATAGGGAAGCTGATGAGGAAACACAACATACAAACCACCTACAGACCCACCAAGAAAATCCAACAAATGCTACATTCAGCAAAGGACAAGAGGATCCTCTCACCTCTGCAGGAGTCTACTGTGTACCATGCAGCTGTGGACATGTCTACATAGGGACCACCAAATGCAGCATTGCCCAAACATGAATCAAGGAACATGAAAGGCACTGCAGACTACTCCAACCAGAGAAATCAGCCATAGCAGAGCACCTGATGAACCAACCTGGACACAGCATTTTATTTGAGAACACAAAAATGCTGGACCACTCTCACAACCACCATGTCAAACTACACAGAGAAGCCATTGAAATCCACAAGCATGTGGACAATTTCAGCAGAAAGGAGGAAACCATGAAAATGAACAAAATCTGGCTACCAATATTAAAAAAACCCAAAAATTACAACAGCAAAACAACAGAGAGTAAACAATCAGGCACATCAAATCACTCTCAACAAAAGATTCCCCCCAGGGAACATGTACATAGAGGGGAAGCTGATTCCACTGGGCCATTAAAAGTTACAGCAATCAAGAACAGACCCCCCCCCCCCCCGGATCTATGTGATCACTAGAAAATTGTATTCGCGGCTCAAAACTCTGCTTGCTGTAGATAGCCATTTCTCTTCTTTCTGTTGATATACAAAACTGTGACTTCACTGCTAATAAGGCAGAGCCACTTTATAGAAAGTCCTGCTGCTTCTCACACACAAAACCAAATTTGTCACCTACTGGAAATAAATGATAAAGTCATCCTAACCCCTGTCTTCTTGCCAATAATAGTTCTTATTCTCTTGCAATGGGAGGCAGGCAGAACTGATGGATATATTTTCAATCGTGTCACTAGTGGATGCCTGCTAATACTAATGTCAAACCTACACATAAATTGTTTGTTGCAGATTTTTTTGAGCAAACCGAAACTGCACGATGACTCAGTTTTGTGATACTGGTTACATTCCCAAAAAGATGATGATGATGATGATGATGATGATGATGATGATTATTATTATTATCTTTATTTGTACCCCGCTAAAATGTCCCGAAGGACTCGATGCGGCTTACAAAAGCCAAGGCCTCAATAAAACAACAGTACAACAATACACATAAACCATAAAGCAAATCAAAACAATTAAAGCAATAACAGTAAACAGTAAAAACAGTACACCATAGCACAATAAATCTAAGGCCGGGCCAAGTGTAAATGGGTACAGATTAAAAGTGCTGAGTGAGACAGTTGAAATATAAGGATTTTTGGGTAAGTGCAACGTGCTGACAATCTTAGGTCTCTAGTAAAGTGCTTCTGGGACGTATTGCTGGAGTTTCCTATTCTGGAAAGGCCAAGTCTTCAAGTTCTTCCTAAAGACTGCCAGCATAGGAGTCTGTCTGATGTCCTTGGGGAGGGCGTTCCAGAGTCGAGGGGCTACCACAGAGAAGGCCCTGTCCCTCGTCCCCACCAACCGCGCTTGTGATGCAGGTGGAATTGTGAGCAGGGCCTCTCCGGATGAACGAAGGGAGCGTGCGGGTTCATAAATGGAGATGCGATCACGCAGGTAGGCAGGTCCCAAACCGTTTAGGGCTTTGTAGGTGAGCACCTGCACCTTGAATTGTGACCAGAAAATGAATGGCAGCCAATGGAGCTCCTTGAACAGGAGGGTTGACCTCTCTCTATAAGGAGTGGCAGTTAACATTCTGACCACTGCCCGTTGAACTAACTGAAATTTCCGAGCCGTTTTCAAGGGCAGCTCCACATAGAGCGCATTGCAGTAGTCCAATCTAGAGGTGACCAAGGCATGGACCACCCCGGCCAGATCAGCCTTTGCGAGGTATGGTCGCAGTTGGCTCACGAGATGTCAGTGGCCTATATATCTGCTTCCTGTACAGCTGTTATCAGCCTACTTTTTGCAGGTACTATGAGGTCTGGGGCAACCCAGTACCTTCCTTCCTTAGGACTAATGAGCAAATGGTTTCTTCTCATTAGTATTCCTTTTAGCCTATGAAACATCTTCTGGGGGTGGGAATGTGAGCATATATTTTGTATATGGCCACTTAGTGTAGCTTCATTATCGACAAAAGTATCAGTATGCTAATTGGGAATATTTTACCTCGACTAGAAACCTGACATGTTTGAAAAGCAGGATGAAAAAGGAAAAGCATATGATGAAGATTTGAAAGGAATTGGAGCTTGCTGTGACATAAGCTTCCATGTCTCCGGAGCAGCTGAGTGATGGCTTTTGGAGCCAAGCATAGTTTGCAAAGAGCAGATATATTCATAAAGCAGACCTTTAATATTTAAACAGGATGTTAACTCTCTTGGAGTTGGATATGTCTTTTAGAAAGCTTGGCTTGATCACTATGGAGGATGACAGAAGTTAGAATTGCATATCAGTTGATAACTAGATCTGAAAATACTGTTGGATTTGGGTAGAGGTCAGACTCTATAATAGATGGAAACTGTTAACAAATGACAGTCAGTGTTGACATTATTTATTTTGTGCAGGTACAGCTGTACCAGGAGCTCCAATTTTGTTTGCTTTGCATTGAATGTCTGTTGCAGTCCTAAGTTTCAGGGACTCTGCAGATAAGTGGCTTCTTTTGGCTGCAATCATAGGGCAAGCCACCTGTCAATTATAGTTAGGTTCCCTGGTCCCACCCCCCTTTTTGAGTTTTACAGGGAATAGGAGCCATTTTGAGTTCAGTCCACACAGAGAAGCTTTCCATGCAGGACATAATACCAAGAGCTCCTGTAGAAAGCTTCGTCTTCTACAGCTTGGCCGGGGAGAAAGGTCCCGTAGCTTGGCCGAGGATTATACAGCCTTACAGCTCCTTTGCTGAGGGACTTCAGCCAGCCATCCCCGAAACCTGAACTCCTTTTCCCTTGGAAGTCTACAAAGCTCTGCTTGGTAAGGGTCACTCGCGGAAGCCAGACGCAGGGGCTCCACGCCAACAGAGGCAAAGACATACTACCCAGATTAGAAGTTAAGGATTTCCCCATTAGTTAGTATACAGTTATGAAGATAGTGCCTGTTCCCTGTGGACAAGATTGAGAGAGAGCCAATAGACTGTTAAGAAAGCCTTAAAGTACCTGTTTGTTTTCAATAATAAAGAACTTTGTTGAACCTTTAAGCAATCTAAAGACTTTGTTTTAAGGAAATCCAAGGGCCTTTAATCTGAGGCAGCCCCGGCATCCCGTTGCGCACACAGAATTTATGTCCTGTCTACAGTCTTATGCACAGGCCCAGCGTGCGACAGCACATATTTATTTATGACATTTATTTATATGCCACCCTTTTCACCCTGAAGGGAACTCGGAGCGGATTACAAGATATATATACATGCAATATATTATTAGCATAGTATAATATCAGTATTAAATATTACTATATTGTACTATACCATTATATTGTAATATTATATTGTAATATTAATAATATTACAATATAATGGTATAGTACAATATAGTAATATTAAATACTGATATTATACTATGCTAATTAATAAAATTACATGTAATATAAATATATAATTATAATATCGTATTATAATATCGTATTATTAGTATTGCATTACATTATCTATATATAAATAAAAATGTAATGTTTGTTTGTGGGATTAACAGAACTCAAAAACCACTGGACGAATTGACATCAAATTTGGACACAATACACCTAACAACCCAATGTATGTCCTTCACTCAAAAAATTGATTTTGTCATTTGGGAGTTGTAGTTGCTGGGATTTATAGTTCACTTACAATCAAAGAGCATTCTGAATCCCACCAACAATGGCATTGAACCAAACTTGGCACACAGAACTCCCATGACCAACAAAAAATACTGGAAGGGTTTGGTGGGCAGTGTCCTTTGGTTTTGGAGTTGTAGTTCACCTACATCCAGAGATCACTGTGGACTCAAACAATGATGGATCTGGACCAAACTCTACACAAATACTCAATGCGCCCAAATGTGAACACTGGTGGAGTTTGGGGAAAATAGAATCTTTACATTTGGGAGTTGTAGTTGCTGGGATGTATAGTTCACCTACAATCACAGAGCATTCTGAATCACAACAACAATAGATTTGGCCGAACCTCCCACACAGAACCCCCATGTGAGCCACAGCAAGGTGTGGCAGGGGATTGCTAGTAATATTATAAATATTATATGTATATACAGTATATTATATTACATTATATTATATTTATCCGACATTGACCAAAGCCTATATGTTAACCGAGAGTTTATTGTAAATCAGTGGTTCCCAACCCGTGGTGTGTGGACCACTAGTGGTCTGCAAGAACTAAAATATGGTCCTCAGCCTCACCGTTACTACCGTTGCAACATTACATCATCACTCATTTGTCTATGATGTGAATATGGCAGAAAGGAATGGGAAACATAACTATGGAAATTACTTTAAAGAATGAACAGACAAGAAAGGTGGAGGTAATTGCCTATCATGCTAATATTCTAGCAGAATGAAAAAGAGATAAAGTTCCTATTTTCTGACCCACTTGCTTAATTATTGGTTCTACCAATTGTTCTTGAGAGAAACCTAAAAGAAACACAGATAGTTCATCTTCCTTGTTTGCTGTATGATGGTGGCCTGCCATGGCACAGAAAGGACTTCAAGAGCAGGGAACTTTTGTATATAGGGAGCATCAGCTCCCAAGTGTTTCAGTTATCCCTGCTGTACTGAAAGCTTTTATTATATTTTCAGAAAAATAGAAACCAGACAATTTAATTTGTGTTTTCTGTAAAGTAATATGTAGTGTTAATGACATTATAGTGGACCATCCACATTTATTGGGGTTAGAGACTCAGGACATCCACAAAAGTGGGAAAGCCATGTGCTCTGCTTTTTTTTTTACCTCTCCATGAATGTCTATCTCCTCCAACACAATGCTGTGCTCAACTTCTGGCAGAGATTAACCACAAAATCACACTTGAGGACCTAGAACAGGGGTCCTCAAACTAAGCCCAAGGGCTGAATGCAGTCCTCCAAGGTCATTTACCTGGCCCTCGCTCAGGGTCAACCTAAGTCTTGAAAGCATACAACAACAACAACAGCAACAACAACAACAACAATCCTATCTCATCAGCCAAAAGCAGGCCCACACTTCCCATTGAAATACTAATAAGTTTACTACCTCTGAGGATGCTTGCCATAGATGCAGGCGAAACGTCAGGAAAGAATGCCTCTAGACCATGGCCATATAGCCCGAAAAAACCTACAACAACCAAGTGATTCCGGCCATGAAAGCCTTCGGCAACGTTAAAATTGTTCTTCATTTTAATTATTGTTTTGTTTTTAAGTGTTTTGTGCACTGTATAACAAAATTCAAAGAATATCTGAGGCAGGGGGGAACAAAGAATCCCACCGCTGCCACCAGTATAACACAATTAGCAGCTGACCATAGGTTAAATATATCAATGACCGATGCTTTTGATAGATATGACTGCCACCACCTCAGCTTTTATTGGTCTGAGGAACCAAAAGGTGTGAATGTGTTGTATGTAAGGTGTGTTTGCCCTTAGTTCTTCTATTGCTTCTTCGCTGGCTGACTGGACTTTAAAGAGATTTTTATTATTGACTTGACTTAGTTCTGAGGAGATTGACAGACTGAAGCTGACACCAGTTAAAAATGAACTAGAAAAGGTTTATTGAACTTTAAGCAAATATCTACTCATAGAATGAGCGGTACAGAAACTTGATTCAGTTGTAGAGGCTTAGTATATTTAAATCAGGAGTTTCACCGACAATAAAGCTTTTAAAACTGTGCGTTTGCTTAAACACACTGCTCTATTCCTAGAAACAGTATCACTTAGAGAACAGACTCCTATCTGTCTCACACACAGGGCAATAAGCTCTCTTAAACTTCCCCTAAGTCTAAGAAGACAAGTCTTTCTGTTACTGATCCTCTCAATACAGTAACCCTAGCCCTTGTCTGCTACTTATTCCCTATCCTTAAGGCTCACTTTAAAGCTTTCTTTCCCTGTCAGACTCCTATTTAGCTTCCTCTCCTAAAAAATCCCTTCCTTCTGTGTCTGATGTCAAGACACTTCTCCCCTTGTCAAAAGCTGACAGCCTCTTTCCCTCTCTCAACCGACTCCTCCCCTAATTGCTCTGACCAATCAGGAGTCGGCTTGACTCCTCCTCCTGCTTCTGCCTGTCTTTCAAGATGACAGTCACTGACTTTCATGCTTCGGCCTGGACGCCTTAAAGGTAGATTTCACTACACACTGCAAATAAGATATGTGCAGTGTGCATAGGAATTCACTGATTTTTTTCCCAAATTATAATCCAGCCCTCCAACAGTTTGAGGGATTGTGACATGGCCCTCTGTTTAAAAAGTTTGAGGACCCCTGAGTTAGAGATTCCTAGAGAGAACATATTAACCAAATCCACAGAGAATCAAATCTGTAAAAGTCAAACCTACAAATGTGGAACTGAATGCAATTCAGAGTGAAATTGTTTTGTACAAATCAACAAATGGGAAATCATCCTAGCTTTGATATCTCAAATCTCTGATTATCGAAAATGAAATTTGATTTAATAAAACAGATATTCTGGGTGTATCGGACACCGTTACATGTTTTAAGAAAGAAATCAATAGAGTCGCCTGGATCAGAATCGCCATCTTAACATGGGAGTACAAGTTGTTACAGACTGCGGTTTTAAAAATTGAATTTTAACAATGAATATGACAAAAAGAAAGAAGAAAATGGAGAGACAGAAGAAGAAAAGAAAAAAGGAAAGGGGCAGAACAGGGTACAAAGATGGGTATGGTATGTACATTAAGCTGTCCATATCTCTCAAAATACATTTTCTTGCAGTTGGCACCTATAAAATACATCTTTATACATATTGTAGGCCACTTCAAGTCCCCTAAGGGAGATGGGGCAGGATATTAAAAATTATTATTATTATTATTATTAATAATAATAATACACAGCTGAAGCACTAACATTTTTGGCCATTCTCTGCTCAACTTACATTGAAGCCACCAGATACACCGGCCACATTGCTCCAATAAAGGATAATATTCATTTTATTCTTTTTTCTGTGTGATGAAGTAATAAGAGAGTGCTTGTGCTTTATTCTTTCCCCGCCACACAAAAGCAAGCCGCACAAGACAAGTGCTTTTGTAGTCCCTAAAGCTCTTCTGAAACAATTTGTCCTTTTGTAGAAACAACAGCAATAAAAATGTATACTAAACAGACACTTTTCTTATTTCCCCCCTTCCCCCAATATCTTTGAATGGCACAAAGATGCATAATGCAAATGCTTGTGTTCTTTTTCTCTTTCAAGATGTGAGGATATGTGAGATCTTTCATCAGAGAAATATCAAGTGAGTAACTAAGAGACAGTATTTGGAAAATCCTATTGCTACAATAAACTCATGGGGAACATTCTTCTTTTTTGCAATATGCAAATAGTAATAGTGTGGCTAGTTTTCTTATTAGCCTACTTTCAGAGATATTTGTAATCCTGCTATTTCATTTCACTGGCACAATTATGCCAGTTTAGGCAGCAGCGGCAGGTGGGAAAAGGCTATGGCCATGAACAAATTAAGGCATTGGAGAAACAGGTTGGTAAGAGCTGGCAGATTTTGTCCACCTTCCCTCAGATCAGTGTATGACCCTGAAAAAAGTTTTCTAGCCACTAACCAAAATGAACTGATACATGTTCTCTGACCACTCCAGTCTTCAAACAGTAGTGGGAAAATCTGAAACCTCCAGGCATAAACACCAGACTACACAACATATAATTTGTGGTTCCCACTAATTTTTGTGGCTCTGGTTGGTTGTGGAAGTTACAAACAAAGAGTTCCAGTTTGGATGTACCATATATACTTGTGTATACATCAACTTCATGTATAAGTTTGGGGCACCTAAGCAATAGGCCTGGGCGGTTTCGTTCGTTAATTTTGTAATTCGTTAAATATTCGTTATATTTAACAATTACAAAATGAATACAAAACATTTTTTCAAACCTGGAAGGGTTTTTCAATAACGAAACGGCATCCTCCATCCTTTTTACGAGCGTCCGCCCGTTTCGGAAATGGGATGGAGGATGCTGGTGCCTGGGAGCCAATCCGGCGCTCCCAAGCACCCAAGCAGTGCACCGTGGCTGATTTTGATTGGCCGGGAAGCCCTTTAAAAGCGGCTCCGCGTGGCCGCTTTGCTCATTGTTGCGGAGGTGAGGGAGAAGGGAGGTCCGGGAGGGCGGCTTGCATTGGCTTGCATTGGCTTGGCTTGGTTGGCTAAGCTGGATTTCCTTGCATTGATTCCTTAATTCCTTAATTCTGTTGTTGGAAGAGCGAGGGCGGTTTTTGTTAATTTGTTAATTTTCCATTTTTAAATATTTTTGAAAAATACCTTTTTTTTATTCTTAAAAAAAATCAAAAAATATTCTTAAAAAAGGAAAGAATCTTGTGTGCCTGTGTGTGCGTTTCCCCCTGTCTTGTGGCTGTTGGCTCCACAGCGGGGAGAACATTTTGTTAAGTTTCCATTTTTAAATATTTTTGAAAAATACCTTTCTTTTATTCTTAAAAAAATCAAAAAATATTCTAAAAAAAGGAAAGAATCTTGTGTGCCTGTGTGTGCGTTTCCCCCTGTCTTGTGGCTGTTGGCTCCACAGCGGGGAGAACATTTTGTTAAGCTTCCATTTTTAAATATTTTTGAAAAATACCTTTCTTTTATTCTTAAAAAAAATCAAAAAATATTCTAAAAAAAGGAAAGAATCTTGTGTGCCTGTGTGTGCGTTTCCCCCTGTCTTGTGGCTGTTGGCTCCACAGCGGGGAGAACATTTTGTTAAGTTTCCATTTTTAAATATTTTTGAAAAATACCTTTCTTTTATTCTTAAAAAAATCAAAAATATTCTAAAAAAAGGAAAGAATCTTGTGTGCCTGTGTGTGCGTTTCCCCCTGTCTTGTGGCTGTTGGCTCCACAGCGGGGAGAACATTTTGTTAAGTTTCCATTTTTAAATATTTTTGAAAAATACCTTTCTTTTATTCTTAAAAAAATCAAAAAATATTCTTAAAAAAGAAAAGAATCTTGTGTGCTTGTGTGTGCGTTTCCCCCTGTCTTGTGGCTGTTGGCTCCACAGCGGGGAGAGCATTTTGTTAAGTTTCCATTTTTAAATATTTTTTACGAATAACGAAATTTCGTAAATGCCTTTTGCGCATGCGCTAACGCGGTGCGCCATCTTAACGAATCAATTTGTTATTAACGATGCATTCAAATAATGAAATTTCGTAAATGCTTTGCGCATGCGCCAACGCGGGCGCCATCTTAACGAATCGATTCGTAAATATTTACGAAATTTCGTAAATACCGAACTTTTTTAAGGGAAAATTTTGTAATTATTTTAAATATCGAAACAAAAAAAAACCCCAATTACAAATCGATTTTAGAAACAAATTTTTCCGTTGTTACCCAGGCCTACTAAGCAACCGTGAAGCCAACAGGAAGTTGAAAGTCACCTGGGAAGATCAAGAACTTGAACATTGTTTCCATCCTAAATACCTTAGATTGAACACAAGCATATAGGAAACACTGCTTGAACACCAAGCACAAAGTAGCTGCACGCAATAACATCCTGCAGAAACTTACTGGCAGCACATGGTGTGCCGTCGCGCCTGGGGGCTATAGCTCCTAGTGAAAGAGGCATGGACGTGACATCTTTGCCCAGGGGATTGCTTCTTGCCCTCCTTTAGGAAACTGGAACTCTCAAAGACCCAAACACTGTAGATAACTCAAAATATGTTTTATTGTTCACAAAGAGTTATCTCTTTAAGGCAATAAGCTGGAAGTTCCAAAGGGATGAAGGAAAATGTACATTACAGTCTCTGGTTGTCTTGAGTCCAAGATGTTTTGCAGCTGATAAGCTTTTCCAGGTCCCTCTTTCTCAATGGCCGTAAATGCCGGAGCAATCCACAACCCCAGTCCAAATGGCCTAAGTTTGAAGACTCTGGGTCTTCCTCTGGTGCCAAAAGAAGTGGTTTGAAGGCGCTTGAGACTTCCCAACATCGTTCAGACTGGTCTGAACATGAAGCATAAGTCTCAAGGGTAAGAACCTCAGAATTGGTGCTGAGAGGTAATTTAATCAGGGGCTATTAGAGTTGGAGAGTCTTATCTTAAATTACAGTTTTATGTAAATGTTCAAAAACATTTAACCTACTGATGCCTCAGTTAATGTAACTGTATTGGTATCTATTTTGTAGATATTTTGTAGGTGTAATATTGTGTATTATGTTTTTATGGTTTTAATTGTATACTGTGCACTGTATATTGTGTTGTAAACCACGTTGAGTCGCCAGTTAGGCTGAGAAACGGCGGTATACAAGGACAGTAAATAAATAAATAAATAAATAAAGAAATAAATAAATATTTTTATTTTGAAATTTACGAGTAGCTGCTGCATTTACCACCCTGGGTTTTCCCAGTTTTTTGTGGTAAAATTAGGTGCCTCAGCTTATATTCGGGTCAACTTATACTCGAATGTATACGATACATAACAGTTACAAGTGTGTAACTCTTGATTACATATCTACAACTGCCATAAAGGATTCCAGCCACATTTTTTTCATTTTAATTACAATACTAAGTATAATACCTGGGGGAAGACCAGGACAAGCTGAGCTGTCAAGCAATAATGGTATCAATACATAACAAGACATACATTTTCCAAGTGACTGCATCTCCATATACGAACCCACACGATCCCTTCGATCATCTGGAGAGGCAATGCTCTCGATCCCACCAGCATCGCAGGCACGATTGGTGGGGACGATAGAGAGGGCCTTTTCAGTGGTGGCCCCTAGACTCTGGAACTCACTCCCTAAAGACACCAGACACACCCCAACTTTGGCAGTCTTCAGGAGGAGCTTGAAGACGTGGCTGTTCCAGTGTGCCTTCCCGAAATAATGATCCCATAGCACTTTGTCCTCCAAAGCACTGTACATTTCTTTAGGTCAGCTCATATGCCCGTAACACCACTATCTCCTTTTCATCTATTTCCCATCATTATTTCCAATTTTAACTGTACATTTGGCCTTCCCACTGTTTTTAATTGTGTGTTGTCTTATTAATAATGTTGTATATTTTTATTGTCGATGTTTTTTTATTTTTAATTGCTTGTATTGTTGTTTGTTATTGTTATTGTATTGTTGTTTATTGCCTGTATTGTTGTATTTGGGCTCGGCTTCATGTAAGCCGCACCGAGTCCTTTGGGGAGATGGTAGCGGGGTACAAATAAAGTATTATTATTGTATTAAAGTATTATTATTGTATTGTCGAAGGCTTTCATGGCTGGGATCACTGGGTTGTTGTAGGTTTTTCCGGGCTATTTGGCCATGTTCTGGAGGCAATTTTTCTCCTGACGTTTCGCCTGGATCTATGACAAGGTCCTCACTACCTCTGAGGATGCTTGCCATAAATGCAGGCGAAATGTCAGGAGAAAAATTGCCTCCAGAACATGGCCATATAGCCCGGAAAAACCTACAACAACCTATTATTATTATTATTATTATTATTATTATTATTATTATTGTATGGTTGAGATGCAGATGAAAAGTTAGCTAAAAGGTTTGTCTACTGACTTGGATGCTTACTGCAGAAAGCTTAATTTTCAGTCCTTTTTTCAGTAAACACACAAACGACATCTTTTAATGAAAGCTATACTATACAGATGGGGAACGACAAGGCAAGATGTTCATTAATGTTAAGGCAAAAGTATTCCCACACAGTGAACTCTCTTTGAATCTCAGCCACGGTCATTGCCACAACCGTGCCATTTTGAAGGCAGCAACTGGGAAATTAAACCATTCCTTTCTGGAGTATATTCAGCTAGGTGTAGGTCTGCAATCCAATTCTGTAAATCTAAAGAGGGGAGAAGTAATATGTTTCCAGGGAGTGTGGCAGTCTTAAGGTAGGCTATAAATAACTAAGTGACCTTTCAAGCGTAGTGAATTTTGTTAAAATATTGGAAAAGAGAAGGCAGTGTGAAGCATCCTCCCACCCTCCACCCCCACCAGATAATCACAAGTAACTCTTGGAAACTGATACATAAACCCCTTCCTATTTAAACTGTGTATCACCAGAGAGAATTTTGAGAACCTATTTCTATAAAAGGCTAATTCACGGCATAATAACTAGGCAGGTACAGCCTCATCATTCTGTTTTAAGCCTCCAACTCGGCAAGATTCACACAGTCTTTGCTGCGTAAAACATTTTAATGTTGCAAAAGTGGAGATTGATGTTGCTGAATAAAGAGAATTTGGTAAAGGCTGTTTCTCATTTCCCTTTTCTTGCTACACGACTGAAAAAACAATTAATTTAAAACAGAAATCATCCCTGTGTATTATTATGAGATTTCATTTCTATCTTAACTAAGCTCATTTTTGACTAGAAAGGATCTCCCCACTTAATGTGAAAAGAACAACTGAAGGAAAAGATGTACGCTAATGCACTGTAGTTAAATGAAACAAAACTTATGTTAAGTCAGTATGCTTAAAACCTAGGTAGCCAAAGCCATTGCAGAACTGAATGTTTTGTCACAAAGACCCAAAGACATGTGGAAATGTAAAGTAGTCATGTGGCCTTTTGGATAAAGGACAGTCCTTTATTTGAAGAGCCATCAGAGGATGTCTGAGGATGTCCACTATTTCAATGGCTGTGCCTTTCATGTCTGTTTCTAAGAGAAAGGCCCAAAAGAAGGAAAGGCAGACCCCCTTGAGCTTGCTCATCTACTTCACTTGGACCGTGCTCTCACCTACAAGAAGCACTGCCTGAATATCAAGCAAAAGGTGGGTTCTAGAAACAATATCATATGAAAGCTGACTGGCACAACCTGGGGATCACAACCAGCCACAGTGTCGCTGCCTTGGTCCTTTCACTATTGGTTGCTACTTCCCAGTGGATGTCAGGTGGTGCAATACCGGCTAGGCAGTGTAGTTTCTCCAGTGGTGTAGAGCTCAGACACCTCTTGATAATGCGGCATGTCTCATTAAGAGCCACATCCATCTGCTGCTGAGTATGCATGCCCAGTGTGGAACACATCTCACCACGCTAAAACAGTGGATGTGGCCCTTAATGAGACATGCCACATTATCATAGGGTGTCTGCGTCCTACACCACTGGAGAAACTACATTGCTTAGCCGGTATTGCACCACCTGACATCCGCCGGGAAGTAGCAACCAATAGTGAAAGGACCAAGGCAGTGACATCTCCAGCTCATCCCTTGTTTGGGTATCAGCCAGCACATCAACGACTTAAATCAAGAAATAGTTTTCTAAGATATACAGAGACACTCACTGGAACACCCCAGCAATCGAGAGTCCAAAAGTGGCAGGCTCAAACCCAGAACCTCAATCAGTGAATGATACCAAATGAGAGACTCTCCCCTGGGCACACAAAAAACTGGGCGACTTGGAAGGCGCTGAACAGACTGCGGTCTGGCACCACGAGATGCAGAGCCAACCTCAAGAAATGAGGCTACAAAGTGGAATCCACGACATGCGAGTGTGGAGAAGAGCAAACCACTGACCACCTGCTGCAATGCAACCTGAGCCCTGCCACATGCACAATGGAGGATGTCCTTGCAGCAACACCAGAGGCACTCCAAGTGGCCAGATACTGGTCAAAGGACATTTAATCAACTACCAAGCTTGAAAACTTTGTTTTGTTAAAAATGTAATACAAATGTCTGGTTGCTCCTGACACGATAAATAAATAAACTTGCTACCTTTGCTATCACAAAGGGATAAATTTGGTGGCATGCGCCAGTTTAGTCCAGGTCACCCACGGAGCCTGCTGGCTCCCATCAAATTATGCCAGTGGGGCTCCATGAGTGAAGAAGGGTGAAGCTGGCACATGTCCCCACTGTGGGAATATGAGAGGCTTCCCATATGCCATCAAAAGCAATGGGGGAAGCTGCACAGTCCGTACTTCCCCCCATGGGATCAACTTACAAAGGAGATGGAAGATGTGGGGCACCTGGTTCCCCATGCCCCTGACAAGGCTGATTGATTCTGGCGGCCATGTGACAAGGTCCTTGGAGAATAGACTAACAAGACATACAGTCACAGCCTCCTCCACTATGACAACTACAACATCATTAAAGCAGCGCTATGAAAAATCACACAACAAAATACACAGAGCTAAAATACAAATTAAAATACACTGATAAGTTACAAATTAAAATTCACAATTTAAAATTGACTAGGTAGGCCTGCCGGAAGAGATGAGTCTTCAATTGTGTCTTAATTTCATTATGATGAAAAATGCATCAGGATATAGCTATTTTATGCACACTGGTGGCCCAGTAGATTGGGCAGGAAATACTGTCATAAAACATGTTGAGGTAGACCATATATGGGCCAGAATAAAGTGGGGACAGGAAAAAATAATGGTGAGCTGCTTTATAGAAAGTGCACCAGAACATCCAGGTTTTTAGTTGACTCCGGAAAGAAGACAAAGTGGGTGCCTGTCTGATCTCCTTAGGGAAGAAGTTCCAGAGTTAAGGGGCCACCACCAAAAAGGCTTTCTCCCTCGTCCCCACCAACTATGCTTGTGATGGTGGGGGGAGAGAGAGCAGTGCCTCCCCAGAAGATCTCAAGGTACGCACTAGTTCATAAGGGTTATTACGAGATAAGCAGGTCCCGAACCGTTTAGGGCTTATACATCTCAAGTGTCCAGAGAACTTCATATACCGTTCCCCAGTATTCCTTCAAAGCTACTTGCCTAATCAAAGGCATATGAATATGTTTATAGCTAGGAGAAGAATTGTACTTGAAACATCATTGGTTTCATAACTGGAATATAGTAAATTTATGGCTGACAATTTCCTAATCTTCCCAAAGACCTTATTTTGAATCCTAGAAGTTGCTTGGAAATCGCATTCCAACTTTTAGAGGACTATACACAGGGAGTATTAAGCCATTTATCTATATATTGTCGAAGGCTTTCATGGCCGGAATCACTCAGTTCTTGTGGGTTTTTTCGGGCTATATGGCCATGTTCTAGAGGCATTTCTCCTGACGTTTCGCCTGCATCTATGGCATTTATCTATACCTTAGTTTATAAACCCAGTTTTCAGTAACCTCAGGCAAGAGCTTTTTCAGGGCCAAAATATTACTCATTATCCACTAACACCTGACAATAGTGGCATTTTTTAAACTTCTCCTGTTTCAGATGACTTTATTAACATTTACTGAAGCTGCTGACTAATAAAAGGAAGAAGAAAAACACATACTCCTGGAAATGTGCCACCTTTCTTAATAGCAGACTTTGTGTTGACAGATCCTTGTGAATGAAGCCTGTTTTCCTTTTCAGCCTCCCAGGACTGCAATTGCTTAACAAGTCTCTGGCATGAGGAAACTAGGAAGTAGCATGTGATCTCTTATTAGCATGTCTTTTTTCTGTTTTACGTTGTGGTTTCAAGTGTTCCTTCACCCATTGCTCAATGATTAAAGCGGCCACATTTACAAACCAACCATGGTAATTTAACCACCACCAGCACCAGCAAATCAATATCCCAGTCTGCAAATAGCTCTGGACACCTGACACTGCTTGGCATGTTCCATTTAGGAGCTCGAGGGCATCTCATTTATGTTATGTAATACTTAATGCATTCAAGTCTTCCAGTTTGTCAGCTCTTTGCTTGCCTTTGTTTTTGCTGTCCAGGCACAACTTTGTGCCCATTTGGGCAAGGAAGCCTTGTCAAATTCTTGGTGGGCAGGATGTCCATTGCAGCCCACTGAGTGCTGAATAGGTTCTTGCTTTTATGACTCACTTGCAATAAATATTAAATTTCATCACATGTATGTTATACGTGTGCGTGTGCAGCAGTATGTAACACATAAAAACAAAAGGGAATTATTAAAATGTTTTAGAAAAGGATTTTTGTTTCCTCTTTGGCTACTCTGAATTAAAGAATATTGTGGTGTACATGGGAGCAATTATCTATCTATCTATCTATCTATAAATGCTCTGTGCATAATGAGTACCTTAAAAAAAAGAACCAATGAACGAAATCACACCAAATTTGGCAACAAAACGTCTCACAACACAAGGAGTGACCATCACTCAAAAAATTATGATTTTGTCATTTGGGAGTTGTAGTTGCTGGGATTTATACTTCACCTACAACCAAAGAGCATTCTGATTTCCATCAACGATGGAATTGAATCAAATACAGCACACAGAACTCCCATGACCAACAGAAAATACTGGAAGGGTTTGGTGGGCATTGACCTTGAGTTTGAGAGTTGTAGTTCCCCTACATCCAGAGAGCACTGTGGACTCAAACAATGATGGATCTGGATCAAACTTGACACGAATACTTAATATGCACAAATATGAACACAGATGGAGTTTGGGGAAAATAGACTTGACATTTGGGAGTTGTAGTCATTGGGATTCACAGTTCACCTACAACCAAAGAGCGTTCTGAACCCCACGAATGACAGAATTGGGGCAAACTTCCCACACAGAACCCCCCCCCCCCCCGACCAACAGAAAATACTGAAGGCCATCCAATCCAACTCCCTTCATCAGGGCAAGAAAACGTAATCAAAGTCCTCTTGACAAAGAGCCATCCAGCCATAGATAGATAGATAGAGATATGATTCACACACACAGAGAGATATAGTATCATAGATTTGAAAGAGACCCTTAAAGAAGGACAATGATATGTTGCATGTTCCAGGATGGGCAAACCAGACACTCTCCACATCAACACTGACAAAGAAACAGCAAGAAATACTGTTTACCCACACGAAAAAAGAAATTACATATATTAGAAACCAACACTTTTTAATTACTACATATATATACACACACACACACACATTATATTATTTTATTGGCATAGTACAATATCAGTGTTATATATTACTATATTGTACTATACCATTATATTGTAATATTATTAGTAATATTACATGTAATATAAAATATATAATTATAATATCATATTATTAGTAGTATTATAATGTATTTCATTATAATATTATAAATATTATATTATATTATATTATATTATTATTAGCATAGCACAAAAGACAAGGTAGAAATGTCTTTTGCCCCCCCCTCTCTTCACTCTAGCCCAGAGCAGCAGTTGGTGCTGGGGGGAGGTGAACTACAACCCTGTTCAACTGAATGCGAAACAGCAGACACATATAAAACTCTGTGCACAGTGAGCAATGAGATATATAATAATGTGCATTCATATGCAACTGTATACAATTGCAATGGGACCATATGCACACCCCCTCTTGCACAATCTTGAAGTGGTCATTCTGCACCAGACAAAGATATCCAACCATACAGATGAGGTAATTTGCTCAATCATAAGACCAACAGCATTCTGGTGATGCGTGCATGTGCATGTGCGTGTGCACTTTTCAAAAGTTTGAAGGTAAACTAAGAAATATTTGAGGAATTTGGTTCTTGAGAATCGTGGTGTGACATGACCTTATCTGCATTTCCCATAGCAATGCGCAGATGGGAACATAATTATCCACTGGAGTTTGCACTTCCAAAATGATCAGCTGCTGTTCTCAGCTTGAAAATGCATCAAAAAGCATTTCAACTTTGTTTGAGAGGAAATGCATTTTATGCTTAGATGTGCTTAGGAAATACATGTTAAAATATGCATTTCACTCTGAATACAGAGACAGAAAGGGTGTGGAATGGATGAATATGCTAATGATGATATGGATTAGAACATTTGCTGTCCTTGGATATTAGCCCAAAGGCAAAGAAGGGATCGAACAGAAGGAAACCTTTTTCTACATGCATGTTCCTCATAGCTCTGGCTGTAGAAAGGAAAGTACACATCTGTGGACTATAATCAGAGGTGGTCCTAGGTAATTTTCAACGGTAAGCAAACAGTATTTTGGTGCCCCCCCAACCAATCATTGATATATATTTTCTGTGCATCGTGGGAGTTCTGTGTGCCATATTTGGTTCAATTCCATCATTGGTGGAGTTCAGAATGCTCTTTGATTGTAGGTGAACTATACATCCCAGTAACTACACTTGCCGCACTTGCTCCCTTGCCTGGCCCGCTTTGGGACCAGAGGCGTGCCTGAAGACCCCGGCGTGTGCACCAAAAGTCACCTCTTCTCCTTTCTCCTCAACCATTGGGACCAAGAGAGAGAGAGAGGGAGAGAGAGAGAGAGAGAGGTGGAGATGCCCACCTTTCCTGAAGGTAGGCGCAAAAACAAAGGAGGGAGCGGAGGTGGGAGATACCTCCAGCCGAAAGGGCTCTCTCTCTCTCTCTCTCTCTCTTGGTCCCAATGGCTGAAGAGAAAGTCAGGAGAAGAGGGGACTTTTGGTGTGCACGCTGGGGTCTTCAGAGACGCCTCTGGACCCGAAGCGGAAAGGGATCAAACGCAGAGAACAATTGAGCGCTGGCTCTGCTCGTGCACCCGGTGGCCGGGTGGAGCAGGAACGAGAGGGGCTAGGTGAGGCTCAAGGGCCTGACCCCTTTGGGAAGAGGATTGCCCAGCAGCGAGGCAAGAAAGCCGAGGCTTCCCCCGGACTGCTAGGGCTGTTGTGAGATGCGGGGGTGGTCCTCAAGTGGCGGTTGAGGGGCATTTACAGAGGCGCCTCTGCGCCCCTGGCAAAAAAAGGTGTTCTGCCACCGCTTATGTCGCAAAATGGACGAGCCGCCCCTGACTATAATAAAAGCCAGGGCTGAATGGAGACACTACTTTCCCAGGAGTGCTGGAATTAAATAAAACTAACTAAGTCATTCTGGCACATAATATAAATAGTCTTTGATAATGCAGTTCCCACATAACATGAATGAAATTGCACTAATTAATTGTTACTTCTACTAAAAAGAACATAAATGAAAAATTGCAGATGATATGGTGATAGCTACAGTAGAACCCATAGAGACAATACCTAAAATATTGGAAATTATTGAGGACTTTGGAAAAAATGGCTGGATTTACCATTTACAAACAGAACAAAAAATAATGACTAAGAATCTCCAGCAGCAAGACCAGATAATCTTGAAGACATAGAGATTGTCAACAAATTCAAATATCTAGGAATCTACATTACTATGAAAAAGCTGGAACTATATAAAAATAACTATGAAAAAACATGGAGTAAAATACAAAAAGATTGAAAATGATGGTCCCAGTTAGAGATTTTTTGGAAATAATATCTAAAATTAAAACTAATGTTCACCCTAAAATGATGTTCCCTTTGCAAACAACACCAATATTATTAAATGATACTTGTTTCAAACAATGAAATATTGATATTAGCAAATTCATTTGGAAAGGCACCCCCCCCCCCCAAGAATTAAGAATGAAATCATTGAAAGATGCCAAAGACAGAGGTGATACGGCTCAACCAAATTTAAGCTATACTATGAAGCTGCCGCTCTAGTTTGGATGAATGGATAACTCTAGGCAATAAAAGACTACTGATATTAAAAGGACGTGATTTCAGATATGGATGGCATAGATAATATATGAAAAACCATTAATTGACTCTAATTTTAAGAGTCACCTACTTAGAAATACCTTATACAGAGAATGGAAAAAGTATAAAGACTCTACTTAAAAATATCTTTGCCAAAGAAGCCTTCCATCAGACCAGTGTTTCTCAACCTTGGGGTTGGGACCCCTGTGGGGTTGCAAGGGGGTGTCAGAGGGGTTGCCAATGACCATCAAAAAACACAGTATTTTCTGTTGATCATGGGGGTTCTGTGTGGGAAGTTTGGCCCAATTCTATCATTGGTGGGGTTCAGAATGCTCTTTGATTATCGGTGAATTATAAATCCCAGCAACTACAACTCCCAAATGTCAAGGTCTAATTTCCCCAAACTCCACCAATGTTCACATTTGGGCATATTGAATATCTGTGCCAAGTTTGGTCCAGATCTATCATTGTTTGAGTGCACAGTGCTCTCTGGATGTAGGTGAACTACAACTCTCAAACTTCCAGTATTTTCTGTTGGGAGTTCTGTGTGCCAAGTTTGGTTCAATTCCATTGTTGATGGAGTTCAGAATGCTCTTTGATTGTAGGTGAACTATAAATCCCAGCAACTACACCTCCCAAATGACAAAATCAACCCCGCCCCCAAACCCACCAGTATTCAAATTTGGGCATATATCAGGTGTTTGTGCAAAATTTGGTCCAGTGAATAAGAATACATACTGCATATCAAATATTTACATTATGATCCATAACAGTAGCAAAAGTACAGTTATGAAGTAGCAACGAAAATAATTTTGTGGTTGGGGGTCACCACACCATGAGGAACTGTATTAAGGGGTCGTGGCATTAGGAAGGTTGAGAACCACTGCATTAGACAGAGATGGGGAAAACCAATGGCCTAACTATAAATAGGTATTAATTGTGCAACAGAATGAAACTCATTAAAAAAAATCCAAGCCATTGCCATTGGGGTTTACTTGCCAACTGTCATAATAGAATAGAATATAATAACTTTATTGTCATTCTGCTAATGCACAACAAAATTAAATGCTTTTCCCAGCACACACAACAAAACAACACAGCTATCCATCCACACCCCAACCACCTCCCCAAGATCCCCAATGCCGCATCAACGAGAAATCATGGAGTTCAACCTAACCACAACTTAAGGATAAAAGCTAAATTTCAATATATTTGTCCTTGCCTTTGTCACCCTGTACAATCTCCCAGATGTTTTTTTTTTTGTCGTGTCAGGAGTGACTTGAGAAACCGCAAGTCGCTTCTGGTGTGAGAGAATTGGCCGACTGAAGGACGTTGCCCACGGGACGCCTGGATGATCTAATGCAGGGGTCCTCAAACTAAGGCCCAGGGTCGGATGCGGCCCTCCAAGGTCATTTACCCGGTCCCTCGCTCAAGGTCAACCTAAGTCTGAAACTACTTGAAAGCACACAACAACAACAACAATCCTATCTCATCAGCCAAAAGCAGGCCCACACTTCCGAAATGAATACTAATAAGTTTATATTTGTTAACATTGTTCCTCAATTTAATTATTGTTTTGTTTTTAAGTGTTTTTTACACTACAAATAAGATATGTACAGCATGAATTGGAATTCATTCCTTTTTTTTTTCAAATTATAACTCAGCCCTCCAACAGTTTGAGGGATTTGTGACCTGGCCCTCTGTTTAAAAAGTTTGTGGACCCCTGATCTAATGTTTTATCATCCTTTTGGGATGATACTTATGATACTGTGAACCACCGCCTCTTCCTGAGAAAAATGTATAATATCACAAAGGATTACCACCTCACCCGCCTCATAGGAAACCTGCTACAAAACAGGAGCTTTTCTGTTGAGTCCCAGGGCCAGAGAAGCAGATGGCGGAAACAGAAGAACGGCCTGCCTCAGGGGAGTGTGCTTGCTCCATCCATGTTCAACATCTACACAAATGACCAGCCACTGCCAGAAGGGACAGAGAGTTTCATCTATGCTGACGATCGTGCCATTACTGCTCAAGCAGGGAGCGTTGAGATGGTAGAACAGAAGCTCTCCGAAGCTCTAGGTGCCCTTACTGCCTACTACAGGGAAAACCAGCTGATCCCTAATCCACCTAAAACACAGACATGTGCCTTTCACCTCAAGAACAGACAAGCATCCTGAGCTCTGAGGATTACCTGGGAAGGAATCCCACTGGAACATTGCAGCGCACCCAAATACCTGGGAGTCACTCTGGACCTACAAGAAGCACTGCCTGAACATCAAGCAAAAAGTGGGCGCTAGAAACAACATCATACGAAAGCTTACTGGCACAACCTGGGGATCACAACCAAATACAGTGACGACATCAGCCCTTGCACTATGCTACTCTGCTGCTGAGTATGCATGCCCAGTGTGGAACACATCTCACCACACTAAAACAGTGGATGTGGCTCTTAATGAGACATGCCGCATTATCACGGGGTGTCTGCGCCCTACACCACTGGAGAAATTACACTGTTTAGCCGGTATTGCACCACCTGACATCCGCCAGGAAGTCAGTGAAAGGACCAAGGTAGAGACATCTCCAGCTCATCCCTTGTTTGAGTATCAGCCAGCACGTCAACAACTTAAATCAAGAAATAGTTTTCTAAGATCTACAGAGACCCTCACTGGAACACCTTAGCAAGTGAGAGTCCAAAAGTGGCAGGCTCAAACCCAGAGCCTCAAGCAATGGCTGATACCAAATGAGAGACTCCCCCCTGGGAACACAGAAGACTGGGCGACTTGGAAGGCACTGAACAGACTGAGTTCTGGCACCACGAGATGCAGAGCCAACCTTCACAAATGGGGCCACAAAGTGGAATCCACGACATGCAAGTGTAGAGAAGAGCAAACCACTGACCACCTGCTGCAATGCAACCTGAGCCCTGCTACATGCACAATGGAGGACCTTCTTGCGGCGACACCAGAAGCACTCCAAGTGGCCAGATACTGGTCAAAGGACATTTAATCAACTATCAAGCTTGCAAACTCTGTGTCTTTTGTATGTTTGTTTGTTTGTTCTGTCAAAAATGTAATACAACTGTTTGGTTGCCTGACACGCAGGGGCGGCTCAACCATTACGCAAAGTAAGCATTTGCAGTATAGTTGATTTTGCCCAGGGGCGCTCTTGAGGTGCTCTTGGGGGAAAATAGACCTTGACATATGTGAATTGTAGTTACTGGGATGTATAGTTCACCTACAATCAAAGAAGCATTCTGAACTCCACCAATGATGGAATTGAACCAAATCTGGCACACAGAACTCCCACGACGAACAGAAAATATATATCAGTGATTGGTTGGGGGGGGGGGGAGGGCTCCAAAATACTGTTTGCTTACTGTTGAAAATTATCTAGGGCCACCTCTGCTGACACGATAAATAAATAAATCCTTGTGGGAGGCTTCTCTCATGTCCCCACATGAGGAGCTAGAGCTCATAGAGGGAGCTCATCCGCGCTCTCCCCGGATCCGAACCTGCGACCTGTTGGTCTTCAGTCCTGCCGGCATAGGGGTTTAACCCACTGTGCCACCGAGGGCTCCTGCCAGATGGTAATAATAATAAAAAGAATATTCTGGGTGAGATGGATCCCCAAGAATGCTCTGAGTTTTCTTAAGGCTGCAGGAGCTATAAAGTTCTTCCAAAGAGGGGAGAGGGCAACCAATGATTCTCTGTGCAGAAGAGGTGACTCTTTGGAGCGCCTTCCTATCTGTCACTGTGCAAAAGCATGCACAGATGCAGCAGGCTAGGATACACTCTATAGTACAGTGATAGAAAATCACCAGCAGTTTTGTCTCTTCTAGTATACATTAGGTTTTTGGATATAATAATCGACATGGAAAACATTCAGGACTGTGGAATTGACTGGGCACTGAATACTGTTGCTTGACCTACAAGAAAATGCCAATTTAAACATATCCGAAACATTATTTCAAAAGAAATTCCAGAGAGAGGCATCTGCTTGCTTTGGTTTAATTAGTTACCATGGTATGAAATCATTGCTCATAATGGAAAACAGGTGTACCTCTTTTCATCTATCAAATGTTGGGAAGACATGACAATGAAGAAATTATGATTAATAAAAACACATTTTCAATGCTAGCTCACTGTTAGAATGTGATAAGAGTTTAGTGTGGAGCATTTATTATTTTTAAAAGCAAAAAATGCATATTCCCTGCTACTAAGAGGAACATGATGTATACATCCCATCATAAAATAATCTAACAACTCCATAAAACAAACAAACAATAAAGCAAAACTAGAAAGTGTATAAAGTAAATGTATTCAGGGGGGAAATCCAAATAAAGATTAAAAGAGGAACAGAACTGGATTGTCAAAAGCAGAATTGACTCAGCCAAACGGAAATTCCATCTGGAACAGACAGATTTTTGCCTTGATGGGAAAAGATTCATAAGGAAGTGAGCAAAGTATTATAGAATATGGGTGTAACCTTAAAAAAAACGCTTATTTGTTTGTTTGTTTGTTTGTTTACTGTATTCGTATACCGCCTTTCTCAGCCCATAGGCAATTCAAGGCGGTTAACAGGGCAAAATTCAATGCTAACAATGCCAAAAATACAATTAAAAACATAACATAATAAAAACTAAACAAATCAATAAAATATAAATTCATAGTGTCTCCTTGTTAAAAATGTTGTCCGGATTCATTGTCTAGTCATTCTATTTTCCTATGTCAGTTACCCTGCATTTGCAAACGCTTGTTCAAAAAGCCAGGTCTTGACTTTTTTCTGGAATGTTTAAAGGGAGGTGGCCAATCTAATATCTATAGGGTGGGCGTTCCACAGCAGAGGGGCCACCACCAAGAAGGCCCTGTCCAACCAGGATCAGAAGGCTTATCCAACCAGTACTCATCTATTTTTTTAATGGCACAATTTATGGGCAATTTTAATAAAACTGCACAGAATCCCAATGTGTGAAAACATGAGAAAGTTGCTTCCAAAATTGACAATTTAACTGCCCAAATGTATACATTGATGAAGGACATAGGTAATATTGTGGTGGCTATCAACACTCTGCCTTTCAAGTCAAATTGATCATCATTGAGAAGGCTTCAACATCTACATGAAACCGCTGGGAGAGGTCATCCGGGGTTTTGGAGTTGGGTGCCATCTTTATGCGGATGACACACAACTCTACTACTCCTTTCCACCTAATTCCAAGGAGGCCTCTCGGGTGCTGGACGAGTGCCTGGCCGCTCTGTCGATCTGGATGAGGAGGAACAATCCTGACAAGAAAGAGGTCCTCCTGGTCGATCGTAAACCGGATCGGGGTATAGGGTGGCTACCTGTGTTGGACGGGGTTACACTCCCCGTAAAGCCACAGGTCCGCAGTTTGGGTGTCCTCCTAGATTCTTCGCTCACACTTGAGGCTCAGGTGTCGGCGGTATCCGGGAGGGCCTTTGCACAACTGAGACTTGTGCGCCAGCTGCGACCATACCTCGCGAAGGCTGGCCGGGGTGGTCCATGCCTTGGTCACCTCTAGAATGGATTACTGCAATGCGCTCTACATGGGGCTGCCCTTGAAGACGGCTCGGAAACTTCAATTGGTCCAGCGGGTGGCAGCCAGGATGCTAACCGGGGCTCATTATCAAGAGAGGTCTACCCCTCTGTTTAAGGAGCTCCACTGGCTGCCATTTATTTTCCGAGCCCAATTCAAGGTGCAGGTGCTCACCTACAAAGCCCTGAACGGTTTGGGACCACCCTACCTGCGTGACCGCATCTCCATCTATGAACCCACACGCTCGCTCCGGTCATCTGGGGAGGCCCTGCTCGTGATCCCACCCACGTCGCAAGCGCGCTTGGTGGGGACACGGGACAGGGCCTTCTCTGTGGCGGCCCCCCGACTCTGGAATGCCCTTCCAAAAGATCTTCGACAGGCCCCTACTTTAGCAGCTTTCAGAAAGAACCTAAAAAATTGGCTGTTCCGATGTGCCTTCTCAGATTAGGAATCCCCCATCCCAAGTCCTAGAAGCACTTTAGTACAATCAATATTACTGCACACCGCACTATTTTAATCCTACGTTCCTCCTGCCATTTCAGCACTTTTACTAGATTTAGTAAACAGAGTCCCAGAAGAACTATGGACAGAAGTCCGCAACATTGTTCAGGAGACGGCAACAAAGTACGTTCCAAAGAAAAAGAAAACCAAGAAGGCAAAATGGTTGTCTGCTGAGACACTGGAAGTAGCCCAAGAAAGGAGGAAAGCAAAAGGAAACAGTGATAGTAAGGGGAGATATGTCCAGTTAAATGCGCAATTCCAGAGGTTAGCCAGAAGAGATAAGGAACTATTTTTAAATAAGCAATGCATGGAGGTGGAAGAAGACAACAGAATAGGAAGGACAAGAGACCTCTTCCAGAAAATTAGAAACATTGGAGGTAAATTTCAGGCAAAAATTGGTATGATAAGAAACAAAGATGGCAGGGACCTAACAGAAGCTGAAGAGATCAAGAGAAGGTGGCGAGACTATACAGAAGATCTGTATAGGAAGGATAATAATATTGAGGATAGTTATGATGGTGCGGTGAATGAATTAGAACCAGACATCCTGAGGAGTGAGGTTGAATGGGCCTTAAGAAGCATTGCTAACAACAAGGCAGCAGGAGACGACGGGATCCCAGCTGAACTGTTTAAAATCTTAAAAGATGATGCTGTCAAGGTGATGCATGCCATTTGCCAGCAAATATGGAAAACACAAGAATGGCCATCAGACTGGAAAAAATCAACTTATATCCCCATACCAAAAAAGGGAAATGCGAAAGACTGCTCCAACTTCCGTACAGTGGCCCTTATTTCTCATGCCAGTAAGGTAATGCTCAAGATCCTGCAAGGAAGACTCCAGCAATACATGGAGCGAGAGTTGCCAGATGTTCAAGCTGGGTTTAGAAAAGGCAGAGGAACGAGAGACCAGATTGCCAATATCCGCTGGATAATGGAGAAAGGCAGGGAGTTTCAGAAAAACATCTACTTCTGCTTCATTGACTATTCTAAAGCCTTTGACTGTGTGGATCATAATAAATTGTGGCAAGTTCTTAGTGGGATGGGCATCCCAAGCCACCTTGTCTCTCTCCTGAGGAATCTGTACAAGGACCAAGTAGCAACAGTCAGAACTGACCACGGAACAACAGACTGGTTCAAGATTGGGAAAGGCGTCCGGCAAGGCTGCATCCTCTCACCCAACCTTTTTAACTTGTATGCAGAACACATCATGCGATGTGCAGGGCTGGATGAATGCAAAGCTGGGGTGAAAATTGCTGGAAGAAACATTAACAACCTCAGATATGCAGATGACACCACTCTGATGGCCGAAAGCGAGGAGGAGCTGAGGAGCCTTCTAATCAAGGTGAAAGAAGAAAGCGCAAAAGCCGGGTTGCAGCTAAACGTCAAAAAAACCAAGATTATGGCAACAAGAATGATTGACAACTGGAAAATAGAGGGAGAAACCGTGGAGGCCGTGACAGACTTTGTATTTCTAGGTGCAAAGATTACTGCAGATGCAGACTGTGGCCAGGAAATCAGAAGACGCTTACTTCTTGGGAGGAGAGCAATGTCCAGTCTCGATAAAATAGTAAAGAGTAGAGACATCAGACTGGCAACAAAGATCCGCCTAGTCAAAGCCATGGTATTCCCTGTAGTAACCTACGGATGTGAGAGCTGGACCTTAGGGAAGGCTGAGCGAAGGAAGATCGATGCTTTTGAGCTATGGTGCTGGAGGAAAGTGCTGAGAGTGCCTTGGACTGCGAGAAGATCCAACCAGTCCATCCTCCAGGAAATAAAGCCCGACTGCTCACTGGAGGGAAAGATACTAGAGACAAAGTTGAAGTACTTTGGCCACATCATGAGGAGACAGGAAAGCCTAGAGAAGACAATTATGCTGGGGAAAGTGGAAGGCAAAAGGAAGAGGGGCCGACCAAGGGCAAGATGGATGGATGGCATCCTTGAAGTGACTGGACTGACCTTGAGGGAGCTGGGGGTGGTAACGGCCGACAGGGAGCTCTGGCGTGGGCTGGTCCATGAGGTCACGAAGAGTCGGAGACGACTGAACGAATGAACAACAACAACAACCCTGTACCCCATTGCGCCGGCTGGCCCAGTTTTAAAGTGTCTTGTTGCATTGTCACTGTTGCTGTTATTTTGCTTAATTATTTGATTTGCTTTGTTTATTGTTGTTTTATGTTTCTATTGTATTGTGTTCTGAGGCTTCGGCCTGTGTAAGCCGCATCGAGTCCTTCGGGAGATGCTAGCGGGGTACAAATAAAGTTAATAATAATAATAATAATTCTAATGAGACCATCAGTGGATGATGAAAACAATGGAGTTGGGTGACGTAGATGCCACATACTCTAGAGCAGTGGTTCTCAACCTGTGGGTTCCCAGATGTTTTGCCTTCAACTCCCAGAAATCCTAACAGCTGGTAAACTGGCTGGGATTTCTGGGACTTGTAGGCCAAAAACGTCTGGGGACCCACAGGTTGAGAACCACTGCTCTAGAGAGGTTAAGTGAGCTAGAACCTTTTCAATAAACCTTGTAGATCAGGGGTCCTCAAACTAAGGCCAGGGTGCTGGATATGGTCCTCCAAGGTCATTTACCCGGCCCTCACTCAAGGTCAACCTAAGTCTGAAATGACTTGAAAGCACACAACAACAACAACAACAACAACCACAATCCTATCTCACCAGCCAAAAGCAGGCCCATACTTCCCATTGAAATACTGATCTAATCGCGCTGGGGAGCAAATTCCACAGGCGGCGGGGGGGGGGGGGGGGCTGTCCCTCATCCCTACCAGACACGTTTGCGAATCCGGTGGGACTGAGAGCAGGGCCTCCCTAGCAGATCTTAAGCTACGAGGTGGAACATAGTGAGAGATCCATTCGGACAAGTAAGTTGGGCCGGAACCATATAGGGAAGCAACCTGAAGGCATGCAACAATAACATTACACAGAAGAAAAGATTGAATATTGAGGCATATGGCATCAAGGTAGCCATTTCTGTGCATGTAGATTCACAGCATGCACCAGGGATAAACACAAAGTAGTCATTGCTAAGTCTTTGTGTTTGGGATTCCTGTCACTCATTCATTGCCAACTTTTGGGATCCCTGCCAACGTTTCTAAATGCTATTAAAAGCATCAGAGGGAATAATTCCCTCAAGTATATCATTACTGGTAACATGTGAATAAGCTATTATTTCTTCTGTAACAATTTTCAGCATAAGTTGTTAGGAGAATTTGACCTCACTGATCAAAGGGACAAGCTTTCAAAATCTGAACTACATGAATAACTTCAGTAGCTGGCAGAAATGGAAGCCCTTTATCCCATTAGATGGGCATAACATTCACTTTAAAGGCATATTAAATGTCCTCAAGCTAAATAAAGTTTGAAAGAAGGCAGCCATAATATGGAGCACTTTCCTAATTCAGGCAAACAGCCTGGCGGTGGTTTTTCATTTTCTCACTAGTGCTGGAAATAGCAGAAGAAAAAACCAGGCACCAAGAACTACTTCTCTCTCTCCCTTCCAATTTAGCCAGAATATCCAGCGTAAATCATTATTTCCTTCCACAGACAGATTTTAATTGAGGGCTGAGATGCAGCATACATCACAATGCTCATTTAACAGATCTCCGTTATTTCGCCTGGCCAAGGTCAAGGCTGAAGACTGTGATTATCATCAGACTTTCTACAACTGCCTTAGCATCTCTTACTTTCATGGGAATTGCTGCAGCCTTGCAAATCATGCAAAGTGGGTTAATCCCTTGGCAGGCACTTTTCCAGGGTCACAGCAAATATCCAGATAGAGAGAGGGGAAGATCAGGAGGGGAGAGTGGAGACATAGAGAGGAAACTAACCAGGATTCAGTCCTAAAGAATTCAGAGTATAGGTTGAGTATCCCTTATTCAAAATGCTTAAGGATGGAAGTGTTTTGAATTTCAGAATTTTTTTTCTGGATTTTGGGATGTCTGTATTTGCACATATGTGCATAATGAGAGATTGTGGAGATAAGATCCAAGTTGAAACACAAAGGAGGAAACCATGAAAATGAACAAAATCTGGTTACCAGTATTAAAAAAAAACTCTAAAATTACAACAGCAAAACAGCAGAGAGGATCATAGAATCATAGAATCATAGAATCAAAGAGTTGGAAGAGACCTCATGGGCCATCCAGTCCAACCCCCTGCCAAGAAGCAGGAATATTGCATTCAAATCACCCTGATGGCCATCCAGCCTCTGCTTAAAAGCTTCCAAAGAAGGAGCCTCCACCACACTCCGGGGCAGAGAGTTCCACTGCTGAACGGCTCTCACAGTCAGGAAGTTCTTCCTAATGTTCAGATGGAATCTCCTCTCTTGTAGTTTGAAGCCATTGTTCCGCGTCCTAGTCTCCAAGGAAGCAGAAAACAAGCTTGCTCCCTCCTCCCTGTGGCTTCCTCTCACATATTTATACATGGCTATCATATCTCCTCTCAGCCTTCTCTTCTTCAGGCTAAACATGCCCAGTTCCCTAAGCCGCTCCTCATAGGGCTTGTTCTCCAGACCCTTGATCATTTTAGTCGCCCTCCTCTGGACACATTCCAGCTTGTCAATATCTCTCTTGAATTGTGGTGCCCAGAATTGGACACAATATTCCAGATGTGGTCTATTCCAGGCACATCTTAACACCTCTCAACAGAACATTTTCCCAGGCTCAGCCAGGCCTTCAAATGCTAATGAAGGTGGTCAGCTGAAACATTCACACCTAGCTTCAGCAGAGAGCTCTTTGTCCCACCCCAGTCATTCCACAGATATATAAACCCATTTTCCTATTTCCAACAGACCTCACTACCTCTGAGGATGCTTGCCATAGATGCAGGCGAAACGTCAGGAGAAATGCCTCTAGAACATGGCCCTATAGCCCAAAAAAACCTACAAGAACCTAAAATTTATTTATTTTACTATACATCTTATACAGATATAAGTTTATTACACTTGCACTAAAACATGCCCACATTTAATATGCAAGTGCAGAGAACTATGAAACTAGGTCCTTTTTGATGTTTTTGCTTCTTTCAATACCATTGGCCATAAACGTTCTTGAACTGCCTTGCAGGGATGGAGCTGGGTGGTATTTGATTTATGTTGTTCTATTTACTTTTGAATATAGGTAAAGGTTGTCCCCTGACATTAAGTCCAGTCGTGTGTGACTCTGGGATGTGGTGCTCATCTCCATTTCTAAGCCGAAGAGCCGGCGTTGTCTGTAGACACCTCCAAGGTCATGTGGCCAGCATGACTGCATGGAGCGCCGTTACCTTCCCGCTGGAGCGATACCTATTGATCTACTCACATTTACATGTTTTCAAAAACTGCTAGGAGAAAATGGCCAACCTATAGAGATTTGTTAAATAAGGGTACAAATAATATTAAAACTTATGAGGAACTGGAACAAAAAAAATCCTAATATTACTTGGCTGCATTATATGCAAATTAAAGAATATTACAATCAAGATAAAAAAAACTTGGCTTTACCTGGGAGGAAACAGTGTGGGACAAAATATTAAAATTGGAAAAGAAAGTAATATGAAATATCTATAATATATTACTTACCTGGCTGACTGAAAAAGAACAGGTTAAAAATTGTATGATAAAATGGGCCCAAAATCTAAGAAGACCAATTCAAATGAGAGAGTGGGAGTAGATGTGGAACAAAAAACTAAAATATACATATGCAATGGATTGAAAAGAGAACTGGATAAAAATGTTCCACAGATGGTATACCACACCTAAGCAACTAGCTAAAACGTATAAAACAGTTTCTGATAAGTGTTGGAAATGTTCAGAACAAGTAGGCTCCTTTTACCATATGTGGTGGACTTGTAAAAAAGCAGCAAAGTTTTGGAGGACAATTCACGAAGAGATACAAAGGATTTAAAAAAGAACTTTTATAAGAAAACCAGAGTATTATCTGGTTTTCAGAAAGAGAGAAACCTGCAAAGCTGGACATGCTCAGCAAGTATTTGCAGGCAGTGCCAGAGAGCATTGTGTTCTTCTTCCCTTTTCAGTAAGGCCTTCGACAAGGTCCCCCATGACCTTCTGGCAAACAAACTAGTCCAATGTGGGCTAGGCAAAACTACGGTGAGGTGGATCAGTAATTGGTTAAATGGACGAACCCAGAGGGGGATTCTCACCAATGCTTCCTCTTCATCCTGGAAAGAAGTGATGAGCGGAGTGCCACAAGCAGGGTTCCCTCCTGTTCAACATCTTTATTAATGACTTAGATGAAGGGCTAGAAGCCATGATCATCAAGTTTGCAGACAACACCAAATTGGGAGGGATAGCCAATACTCCAGAGGACAGGAGCAGGATTCAAAACGATCTTGACAGACTAGAGAGATGGGCCAAAACTAACAAAATGAAGTTCAACAGTGACAAATGCAAGATACTCCACTTTGGCAGGAAAAACAAAATGCAAAGATACAGAATGGGGGACAATGCCTGGCTTGAGAGCAGTACGTGTGAAAAAGATCTTGGAGTCCTCGTGGACAACAAGTTAAACACGAGCCAACAATGTGATGTGGCGGCAAAAAAAGCCAATGGGATTTTGGCCTGCATCAATAGCAGCATAGTGTCTAGATCTTGGGAAGTAATGCTACCCCTCTATTCTGCTTTGGTTAGACCACACCTGGAATATTGTGTCCAATTCTGGGCACCACAATTCAAGAGAGATATTGACAAGCTGGAATGTGTCCAGAGGAGGGTGACTAAAATAATCAAGGGCCTGGAGAACAAGCCCTATGAGGAGCAGCTCAAGGAGCTGGGCATGTTTAGCTTGAAGAAGAGAAGGCTGAGAGGAGATACGATAACCATGTATAAATATGTGAGAGGAAGTCATAGGGAGGAGGGAGCAAGCTTGTTTTCTGCTTCCCTGGAGACTAGGACGCAGAACAATGGCTTCAAACTACAAGAAAGGAGATTCCATCTGAACATGAGGAAGAACTTCCTGACTGTGAGAGCCGTTCAGCAGTGGAACTCTCTGCCCCGGAGTGTGGTGGAGGCTCCTTCTTTGAAAGCTTTTAAACAGAGGCTGGATGGCCATCTGTCAGGGGTGATTTGAATGCAATATTCCTGCTTCTTGGCAGGGGGTTGGACTGGATGGCCCATGAGGTCTCTTCCAACTCTTTGATTCTATGATTCTATGATTCTCCTGGTGTGCAGCCCTGGCCAGGAGTAAATGAGTCCCTTGCCCAAACTGATGGCTGAGGAGTGGTACAGTTATTTTCCCCATATTCATATAGTTCCTTGCCACTCCTTTAAGGCTACACCACATAAAGTAGACAGATTGAAAGGAAGTGGAATGGCGACTTGATAAGAAATAACTTCATATCCTGGAAACCTCACCAGGCTTAGATAAACTATTAAATTTGACAGCTGATCTTTTCACAGTGCTCTTTCTAATAATGTGCTTAGATTATTCCATTAGTTCAATAGTTTCTTCAACCACAGATCTATTCCAGGCATCAATGTCAAGTCTTACAGGACAATGAAAAATGTGGAGGTCTGAAAAGAAAATGAAAAATTTCACCTTGTATTCTGGGAGGGAGAAAGAATAAAAGTGAGAACCCCCCTCCACGGGAGAGTTTTTTGTCTGAGTAAACATAAAGGGCTGAGTTCATTTTATTTCTGGTTAACCTAAAGTTTTCTGCCTGTGACTAATGAGTTTCCTTCCCCAGCCAAAACATGAAAGGAATTTTACAGATAACAGAAAGAAATGATAAAGACTTCAGGTGATATAGATCTCCTACTGTACACAGTATTACATTCCCCTGAGTGAGTCCATGTAAGAGCACTTTGTGCCATTCATCATCAAAGCACAGTCCTCGGAGCTCTGCAGCTTTGATCATGTGCACCAGTTTTCTGATGATATAGTGCAGTTTGCTAGCAAGGGCCGACCCTCCAGAGCACAATGCAAAAATGATTTCCATATCAGGCCTAAGGAATCTTTCTTGGCCTTCCATTCTTCCTTTCAGAGACTTCTAATAAGCACAGAGGCATCTGGACTCCAACAGCAGCACCCACACAATGGCGGTTTAATTATAAGTATTGAGAGTTTTGATAGAAAAACTCCTTAGGGTAAGTGCTTTTTGTTGGCATAGACACTGACACTTAGACAAACAAGTAGGTGGAAGGTTTCTAACAACCACCCACAGAAGTAGTAATGTCAAGAGAGAGCCATGACTTTTGCTCGTACATTATGCATGTAAAGGGGGGCAACCGTTCTCAGCAAACAAAGACAGTATTGCTGCCTGTAACGATCAGCCGAAGCTCTAAGGAATAATACTTCTAATATATTCCCTAGCACACACACCCACATGTTCCTTCGGTTGTTATATTGCCCACTGCTGTTCACCAATGTAAACTGGACTGAATGACCGTTCAGCCATTGATACCAATTTGAAGGAACAGAGTAGAGGACTTTGCTTTCTAAGGCTCCAACTGGACACCTGTCGCAAAGCTCGATGTGTATAGAGGTATTACTGCCACCACTCGAATAGATTTTGAGATTTTAACTTGATGTTATGTCTGAGGTAACGCTTGTTGTGCCCCAGCCCTTCCTTTAACTCCCTCTAAAGTGTCTGAGGTGAAAAGATGTTAGTATTTGCTGGAACAGGCTTAATGGAATGAATCAATGTGAGGACTTCATGTAAAGTTGAACTAGAACAAAGTTTATTTATAATTACTAGAACAAACAACTGGATTCTTCTTTGAGTTACAAAAGCGTATCTTCTTGAATGGTTACTAAGTCCTAACAAACTTACTGAACTTCCCAACTGGGTATCTGTTCTTCGACGTGAGCAAATTCCCCCTGACAGACTAAAACCTATCTGTCTCCTCAGCGTATGTAGATCCCACTAGAATACTCTGTCCTTTAGAGAGTACAGACAACCAGTGTGTTCTTCTCCCACACCAGTTCACAGGCGGCTATTGACCCTTCAGGCAACTCTATAGCCCCACCTGCCTTTCAAACACTTTCCCTCAGGAAATGTTCAGCTCACTCAAAAACTACCCTCTCCCTGTAGCTTGAAATCTAATCTCTCTCCCTCTGCTGTTAAAACCCTTCTCTCTCTGATGTAAAATCCCTTCTCTCTCTATGATGTAAAATCCCTTCTCTCTCCCTGACAGAAGCTGCCTGCCTCTTTTCACTGACAGCTCCAGCTCCTCCCATCCGTCCTAGCCAATCCTGGCATAGCTAAACTCCTCCCCTCTGCTGATCTGACTTTCCTTGCATTTCCCTCACTAAGATGGAACCAGCTCACTGTCTTTGAAGGCTGCGGCCTAACCAGAAAGTTAGTGTAATGTGGCAGTGTAATGAGTCCATTACACTGCCACTTTCACTGATGTACATTATTTCGGCTAAATCCAATATAATTACTAGAACAAACAACTGGATTCTTCTTTGAGTTACAAAAGCGTATCTTCTTGAATGGTTACTAAGTCCTAACAAACTTACTGAACTTCCCAACTGGGTATCTGTTCTTCGACGTGAGCAAATTCCCCCTGACAGACTAAAACCTATCTGTCTCCTCAGCGTATGTAGATCCCACTAGAATACTCTGTCCTTTAGAGAGTACAGACAACCAGTGTGTTCTTCTCCCACACCAGTTCACAGGCGGCTATTGACCCTTCAGGCAACTCTATAGCCCCACCTGCCTTTCAAACACTTTCCCTCAGGAAATGTTCAGCTCACTCAAAAACTACCCTCTCCCTGTAGCTTGAAATCTAATCTCTCTCCCTCTGCTGTTAAAACCCTTCTCTCTCTGATGTAAAATCCCTTCTCTCTCTATGATGTAAAATCCCTTCTCTCTCCCTGACAGAAGCTGCCTGCCTCTTTTCACTGACAGCTCCAGCTCCTCCCATCCGTCCTAGCCAATCCTGGCATAGCTAAACTCCTCCCCTCTGCTGATCTGACTTTCCTTGCATTTCCCTCACTAAGATGGAACCAGCTCACTGTCTTTGAAGGCTGCGGCCTAACCAGAAAGTTAGTGTAATGTGGCAGTGTAATGAGTCCATTACACTGCCACTTTCACTGATGTACATTATTTCGGCTAAATCCAAGTCGGAGAGGGAAAAGCCAAGGGAGTGACAGGTTGGAGGTAGTCTTTATCAAAGTACAGGGTTAGTCAAAATGCATAGGCCAATAAGCCATTCAATTGAATGACTTATTGGCCTATGCATTTTGACTAACCCTGTACTTCTTTGGAGTCTCCAACTCCAAAGAATTACGTAAAGCTGCAATGCTGTATCATGGCTGCCTTGACCATGTAATTTTTTCACCCTTCCCTGGTGTGCTGCAACATTTGAGGCATGGCAAGAGATTCAAATGGTAGTTCCTTGATCTCACAACCCAGGATTCATAAAAAAGGGGCCATGGACAGGCGCGCTTGGCGGGGATGAGAGATAGGGCCTTCTCAGTGGTGGCCCCTCGGCTGTGGAACTCCCTCCACAGCCGAGGGAGATATCCTGCAGATATCAGATCGGCCCCCTCCCTGCTGGCGTTTTGGAGGAAAGTGAAGACCTGGCTGTTCGAACAAGCATTTGATTAAACAGTGTAATTGAACATAGGAATACGGAATAATGGATGATGAGACTGGATTCTGATTTTACTGTTGAGGCGCTAATGATTGTTATACGGATTTATGTTTAATTATTTATGTTACAATTGTTTTTAATTGTCCTATACTTGTCTCGTGATGTTTTGTATTGATGTTGTTCACCGCTTTGAGTCGCCTGAGGGCTGAGAAAAGCGGTATATAAATAAAGTAAATAAATAAAGTAAATAAATAAATAAATGGATTGATCGACAATTGAACTAATGGGTGGTGGAAGGATGAGGAGGCTACGAATTGATGCTAGATATAACACACAGGCACCTCCTAAAATATGAACACATGCTCACCAAAAATATGAAGCCATCAAAAGGAAGAGGGAGTTGGTTGTTGAAACAGCTGTATATTTAAATCCCTCTTTATTTTAATTATTGAAATATATCCCACTGATTATACCAATATCAGGGGAGATTGGAGCAGAGAAGGGGAGAGACACTTAATATTTTAAAAGATAGGAACTGGGAATCACTAGAAAAACACTGATTGACTTTGGAGCTGCAAGGCTACTCAAGCTTGCCAATTGAAACATTCACACTTGCTTCAAACAGACAAGGGTTCTTTTCCCCACCCTGGACAGTCCACTTGCCTCATTTACAACAGACCTCTGAGGATGCCAGCCACAGATTCAGGCAAAATGTCAGGAAAGAATGCTACTGGAACACGGCCAGCCCGAAAAACCCACGGCAACTCAATTCCACGAGAGTCAAGACAAAGAACCACCCAGAGGAAAAGTGTTCTTGCCATACACCAAGGGAACCACTGACCGCATAGGGAAGCTGATGAGGAAACACAACATACAAACCACCTACAGACCCACCAAGAAAATCCAACAAATGCTACGTTCAGCAAAGGACAAGAAGGATCCTCTCACCTCTGCAGGAGTCTACTGTGTACCATGCAGCTGTGGACAAGTCTACATAGGGACCACCAAGCACAGCATTGCCCAGACACGCATCAAGGAACATGAAAGGCACTGCAGACTCCTTCAACCAGAGAAATCAGCCATAGCAGAGCACCTGATGAACCAACCTGGACACAGCATATTATTTGAGAACACAGAAATGCTGGGCGACTCTCACAACCACCATGTCAGACTACACAGAGAAGCCATTGAAATCCACAAGCATGTGGACAATTTCAACAGAAAGGAGGAAACCATGAAAATGAAAAAATCTGGCTACCAGTATTTAAAAAAACTCTAAAATTACAACAGCACAACTACAGAGAGGAAACAAACAAGGATATCTAATCATCTCTCAATAAAAGTTTGCTCCAGGCACTGTCAGGCCATTATATGCTAATCAAGGTGGTCAGTTGAAACATTCACACCTAGCTCCAGTAGACAAGAGTCCTTTGTCCCACCCTGGTTATTCCACAGATATATAAACCCTTTTTCCTAGTTCCAACAGACCTCACTACCTCTGAGGATACTTGCCATAGATGCAGGCGAAACATCAGGAGAAAATGCCTCTAGAACATGGCCATATAGCCCAAAAAAACTTACAACAACCCAGAGAGGAAACAATCTGGGATAGCTAATCACCTCTCAACAAAAAATTGCCCTGGGCACTGCCAGGCCATCAAATGCTAACCAAGGTGGTCAGTTGAAACATTCACACCTAGCTCCAGCAGACAAGAATCCTTTGTCCCACCTTGGTCATTCCACAGATATATAAACACTTTTTCCTAGTTCCAACAGACCTCACTATCTCTGAGAATGCTTGCCATTGATGCAGGCGAAACGTCAGGACAGAATGCCTCTAGAACATGGTCATATAGCCCGAAAAAACCTACAACAACCCAGTCATTCTGGCCATGAAAGCCTTCGACAATACATTCAATTCCAATCCATTTTGTACACTTTACCTAGATGTTTCTATCCATATTTTTTAAAGCCACCGAAAGTTCTAGATTTAGCAAACTTGCTGAATACTATTCAGGCACTTATGATATAAGTACGGAGAAATGTCAGGGTTAAGTAACACAAGAAAAAGCCTTTCACTGTGTTAGAGTTATGCCACTGGAGATGTTCAGCTAATTTGAGTTTATACTGAGAAATAATTTCAGTGTTCATTTAAACTGCTTTGTTTTGCCTGGAGCCCTGGCTTTGTTGATCCTAGCAGAATAAATGGAATAAAAGTCAGTTTGTGTAATTTTGTCAGGGGAAAATGGACCAAGCTATTTCAATTGTAAATTTCTACTGTTTGCACTCTTTTGGGCTCATTACATTTTGTGGATTATTTCCCCTTGGGGTGTGTGCCATTTGCCCCACATTACTCTTGGTAGCTCGCAAGCATTATTTCTCATCCCTTGGTTGCTGTATTGAGTTAATGGCTATCTGCGTCAAGGACAAATCTTATTCTGTGGAGGATCTTGAACACAAGGGTAGGTTGGATCCAAATGCAACATGCTTTTTGCGTGATATAGATGCAAACTCCCTGCTGTCCTTCCAGTGGCAGGCTAAAACCTTTTTATTCAGACAGGCTTTTAAAGATTAAGGTGTTTAAGATCTAGTCAGGGGGTGCAGTGGTTTTTAACTGTTTTGATGGACTTAAACTGTGATTTTTTTTAGTGCTGTTTGTGTTTAATTCTATTTTACTTTTGCATATTTATATAATTTAAATTGTATACTAGTGCGTTTATGCCAAGCTGCTTTGAGACCCCTTTGGGGAGATAAAATGGGCATAATAATAATAATAATAATAATAATAATAATAATTCTCAAAAGCAAGCTCAATGGAGGCAACACCATCAAGGCCATAAACACCTGGGCCCAGGCATGTAGCCGGGGGGGGGGGGGGCTTGGGGGGCTTCAGCCCCCCCCCCCCCCGAAATTCTCATGGTGGTTCGTGAAAAGGCCTTACTGGTGCATTATTTAAACTGCTACGTTTATTAATATCATGATTTGATCACCATTCTCAATATATCCCATATGTATGGGGGTATTGGGGTAATGATACAAAAGGTTTGCTAAGCTAGACCCTCTTTCACTCAGACTCACCCCCCCCCCCCCGAAACTCAGCAGACAAAGAGTCAGTACAAGAAAACTGCACTCCAAACCAGAGCTGACAGCTGGCACAACAGAGTCTTGCATGGACAGTTCCTTGAGAAGATTGAAGGAAAAGTTGACAAGGAGAAGACCTGGTTATGGCTCATGAAAGGAACCCTGAAGAAGGAGACAGAAGGTCTGGTTCTTGCAGCACGGGAGCAAGCCATCAGAACCAATGTAATTAAGGCCAGGATTGAAAAAACAATGGACGACCCAAAATGCAGACTGTGCAAGGAGACTGATGAAACCATAGATCATCTCCTCAACTGTTGCAAGAAAATCGCACAGACAGACTACAAACAAAGACACAACACTCTGGCTCAGATGATTTACTGGAATTTATGTCACAAGTACCACCTGCCAGCAGTAAAGAACTGGTGGGACCATAAACCCGCAAAGGTCATGGAAAATGAACATGCAAAATTACTGTGGGACTTTCGAATCCAGACTGACAAAGTTTTGGAACACAATACAGCAGACATCATGATTGTGGAAAAGAAAAAAGTCTGGATTATTGATGGTAACAGCCGCATTGAGGAAAAACAACAGGAAAAACTCAGCCGCTATCAAGACCTTAAAATCGAACTGCAAAGGCTCTGGCATAAACCAGTACAGGTGGTCCCAGTGGTCATTGGCGCACTGGGTGCCGTGCCAAAATATATCAGCCGGCATTTGGAAACAATAAACATCGACAAAATCACGATCTGTCAACTGCAAAAGGCCACCTTACTTGGATCTGGGCTCATCATTCGAAAATACATCACACAGTCCTAGACACTTGGGAAGTGTTCGACTTGTGATTTTGTGATACAAAATCCAGCACATAGATCTTGTTTGCTGTGACATACTGTGCTTTTGTGTCAGTAAAATAATAATAATAATAATAATAATCTATCTTGGGACAAAACTAATTCACAAATCATAGACTTAGAAGAGACAACACAGGTCATCCAGTCCAACCCGCTGCCATGCATGAAAATTCAGCTTACAGTAACAACATTGTGCATAAAAGCTGTAATTTGTGTTCTTGTTCATCATCACCACCTGCACCACCATTAAAATGGACCAAAGTTGTCAGCAATGCCTAGTCTATATCCTTCAACTGTCCCGATTTGACTGTGAGAATCTCTATTAATCCTCTGTTGTGTCCCAGTTTCTCTGTCCTCCTTCATTTTCCCCCTTTGTTCTTGCCTTTCTTCAACTGGGCTGGGCTTTAGCACAGCTGGTAAATCACCAACAATGATGAGATCTGCCAAGCGAAAGGTTGCCAGTTTGAAGCCTCAAGTCAGCATGAGCTCCTGACTGTCAGCCCAGCTTACTGTTTACCTAAGCAGTTAAAAAACAGCTTGAGCTGGAAGTAGAGAAATTAGGTACCACTAAAACTGTTTACCTAAGCAGTTAAAAAACAGCTTGAGCTGTAAGTAGAGAAATTAGATACCACTAAAACAAGCTGGGGATGTATTTTACAAGACCATAAAAAAAAGGTCAGAAAATGCCTGGTGACCAAAAGGAAGGAGGAAGTCTTGATGGCTCTTTGTCAAAAAGGATGGAGTGACAGCACCTTCTGTAGCTATCACAACCTCCAAGGCACAAAAAAGCTGGATGTCGACACAACATACCTCCATTCAGTTCTGTCTGTCTCTGTCCTCTCTATCCAAAATGGCATTCTCTCATGTCTGAATTTTGCTGTGTGATATGTCCTGTGTCCCTTTGGGGAGACAGGGCAGAATATAAGTGTCATTGTTATTATTAATTGCTACAAACCTTTTTGTTGTTTCAGGAAACTGCAAGTCGCTTCTGGTGTGAGAGAACTGGCCATCTGCAGGGACGTTGCCCAGGGGATGCCTAAATGATTTACCATCCTGTGGGAGGCTTCTCTCATGTCTGAACATGGAAAGCTGGAGCTGACAGACAGGAGCTCATCCTGTCTTGTGGATTCGAACTATCTACTTTCAGGTCATCGGTTCAGCAGTCACAAAGGTTTAACCCATTGCAGCACCACGGTTCCTGCTACAAGCTGAATTTAAAGTACAAAAGTAGTCTGAATAGAAATAACCTAGCAGAAGAGAGGAAAGTATTGAAAAATTTGCAGTTCTCAATAGGTTCAAGCAAAAGTAAACTGTTGCAGGCTCTCCTTGGATTGAGTTTCCTTCCTCATTAATAACATTTACAATCTTAACCACACTTTAATATTGTTGGTCAGAACTATCATGGTTTCAATATGTGAATTATTGAAAGGTACATCAATCAGTATTGATAAGGCAACTGGAATGCACCAAAAAGGAGAGAGGAAGATGTGGAAGGAGACAGAAATGGACAGCAAACCATGCAACCTTAAAGGATTATAAGATTGCGGGTGCATCTAGACAGTAGAATTAATGAAGTTTGACATCACTTTAACTGGCATGGCTCAATGCTATGGAATCTTGGACGCCTCTCCGAGATGGGCCTTGGAGGTTCGGCTCTGTCGTGGCTCCGGTCCTTCCTGGCGGGTCAATCCCAGATGGTGAAGCTGGGAGACGCCTGCTCGGACCCCTGGCCTTTGACCTGTGGGGTCCCGCAAGGTTCCATTCTGTCTCCCATGCTCTTTAACATCTACATGAAACCGCTGGGAGAGGTCATCCGGAGTTTTGGAGTTGGGTGCCATCTCTATGGAGATGGCACACAGCTTTACTACTCTTTTCGACCAAACTCCAAGGAAGCCCCTCGAGTGCTAGACGAGTGTCTGACCGCTGTGGCTGTCTGGATGAAGATGAACAAGCTGAAGATTAATCCCGACAAGACAGAGGTCCTCCTGGTTGATCGTAAACCAGACCGGGGTATTGGGTGGCAACCTGTGCTGGACGGGGTTGCACTCCCCCTGAAGTCACAGGTCCGCAGACTGGGGGTCTTCCTGGATTGTTCACTTACGTTTGAGGCTCAGGTGTTGGTGGTGGCCGGGAGGGCCTTTGCACAATTAAGACACGTGCGCCAACTGCGACCGTACCTCGGGAAGGCGAATCTGGCCAAGGTGGTCCACGCCTTAGTCACCTCTAGACTGGATTACTGCAATGCGCTCTACGTGGGGCTGCCCTTGAAAACGGCCTGGAAATTTCAGATGATCCAACATGCAGCAGCCAGGTTGTTAACTGGGGCTCCTTACAGGGAGTGGTCATCCCTCCTGTTCAAGGAGCTCCACTGGCTGCCATTCATCTACCGGACCCAATTCAAGGTTCAGGTTCTCACCTACAAAGGCCTGAACGGTTTGGGACCCGCCTACCTACGTGATCATATCTCTGCATACAAACCCACACGATCCCTTCGATCTTCCGGGGAGGCCCTGCTCTTTATCCCACCAGCATCACAGGCGCGTTTGGTGCGGACGAGGGAGAGGGCCTTTTCGGTGGTGGCCCCCTCGACTCTGGAACTCACTCTCTAAAGATATCAGACAGGCTCCAACTCTAGCAGTCTTCAGGAGGAGCTTGAAGACGTGGCTGTTCCAGTGTGCCTTCCCGGAATAATGATCCCAATGATCCCATAGCACTTTGTCCTCCAAAGCACTTTACATTTCCCTGAGTCTGCTTGTATGCCCTCCACAAACACCAGTATCACTGGTTCATGGCCCAGCATTATTTCCAATTTTAACTCTACATTTGGCCTTCCCACTGTTTTAATTATGTGTTATTTTTGATAATGTTGTGTATTTTATTGTCTATGTTTTTTAATTGCTTGTATTGAAGTTTATTGCTTGTATTGTTGTGTTTGGCCTCGGCCTCATGTAAGCCGCACCGAGTCCCTTGGGGAGATGGTAGCGGGGTACAAATAAAGTTAATAAATAAATAATCTTGGGAGCTGTAGTTTGGTGGTCGAGAAGGCCAATGACCTTGGAAAACTAGAATTGTGCACTGGGCTGTTGCAGTTAAAACGGCATCGAACTGCATTCATTCTGCACCATAGTTTCCCCCCTAATATGTTGGTTCATGTTACTTCAGATGTTTACAGCCACCTCCACCTCCACATACACATATATACCTACAGAATTTCCAGGCAAATTCTGTAGGTATATATGTATAAACAAATTTGCTGCAATTAGGAAGAAGATAGAATTTGTTTTGTTTTTAGATGTTATTGCAACAGTCAAGGCTGTTTTTCTTGTACTTTCTTTTAACAACAAAGAGGAGGAAAAAGAGTTGACATTGTAGATACAAAAACACCTAAAGAGAAGCCATAAAAACAGAAGTTTACCATAATTGTCTGAAGTCTTAAAGGGATATCAGCGACACACAGAAAACAAACCCTTTCCCTTTGCAACCCACCCATCTATACTGAAAAGATAAATAAGAGAAGGAAAATGGAAGTAAGTAGAACTCTGTACAGTCAAACATAAAGGAGGTTTCGTGTTATATTATGCTTGTTCCAAAACCCATGGGCAGTCCCTCCAAATTAAACATTATTTACATCTGAGTAGACATGCCTAGGTTGCATTCTTTTATGCTGATTTTGTGTTTGAAGGGTTAGAGTATTAATAATGTGGCCAGCTACTGGTCAAAGAACATTTAATCAACTACCAAACTCACAAATTTTGTATTTTGTCTGTTTGTTTGCTTTGTTCTGTTAGAAATGTAATATAATTTGACTGGCTGTCCTGACACGACAAATAAAATTAATAATGTGGGTTTTCACATTTCTCTTTACACAGTGACAATTGCACTGGATTAAAACTAGCTCATTACAGCAATAGAAAAGTAACATGTTGCCATTATTTTTGGTGTATATGTAGATGTGCCCGAAATATGTGCAGATCGAATCATCTGAAAGCAAATGTGTCACTCTCTTAGTCACTTATATGAACTATTTTGGAGTATTTTGGATTTGCGGATAAGGGAAGCTTCACCTATATCTCTCTAAACTACAAATCCCAGGATTTCATAGGATGGAGCCAAAGGAGTCTACATTGCCATATAATCCAGTTCAATGCTGTTAATCTGCACTCTGAAAGTGGATACATGGCAATGTAGATGGGGTCAAAGAAGGGCAAAGGGACTTCCTGGATTTTAAAAATGCTTTGAAATCACTTCAAAAAGGTAACTTTAACAAAATTATTACGAGTAATGAGTAATATGATACGTCTCTATCCATGTCTACTGGCCACCCCATTTCTCTTCACAGTGGCACCACTTCTGAATGGGAATATTGTGGGAGTGGCCAGAGGCATCTGACATCTACTTGAGGCAATGGTAGTGCTTTCTCATCGCTGCAGAATGACTCGTGACTTATCCATTTCAAAATCCATCATGCAAAAACATGCCATCATTTTCTACATGTGATCAACTTAGACATAGACACAGGTATATGCAATATATTATTCAGGTGTATTTCTAACAGGATCCCATCCCATGTCTTTGGAGACTTTCACTAGTAGCAACATGGAAAGTATGCACAATTTGTACCTTCTATTCTGTACATCTTCTGCCATGCCTGAAAGCAGACCTTGGTTGGAAGAAATTTGGGCTGAATATTTAATCAAATGCTATCCTTCTTCTACATCCACCACAACAACTGGGACACAGTCCTGGAAATTGAGTTTATCATGTTCTGATATGCATATCCCAGTAACTCAAATTTAATGCTTACCTTTTTTTTTGGGCTAAATTACCTTGCCATAATTAGGGTTTGCATTAGATTCACGTAACATGATAATCTTGGTGCTGAGCCAAAGCAAAGGGGTAAGCTGTTTCTGGAGCCCCTGGAGCTCATATTAGAGGGATGTCATCTCAAATCTAATTGTAATGGCTCAATGCTATGCAATTCTGGGATTTGTAGTTTGGCAAAGAAGGCTCAAGACCTTGTAAAACTATACCCCCTTCCTATGACTCCATAGCATTGAATGAAGGTAATTAAAGTGGATTCATTCTACAACATAGATGAATCCCAAGGTTTTCTCCTTCATTGCTGAAAGCTTTGGTGCACAAACATTTTTGCTTTTAAAGAAGGAATTCTCCCTCTTTCCATGTAATTATCTATAACTTCAACAAAAACTACTTTTAAAAAAAGAAGGAATTCTGAGCAGGTGGCGACTATAATGCACACATCTTTGGCCAAATTACAAAGAGTGTACTTTTTGCCACTTCACATTATATTCACCAGCAAAAACCTTTTTGGGTTTCAGGGTTTTGAAAATTGAGGTGTTGCTCATTATTATTATTATTATTATTATTATTATTATTATTATTATTAAACTTTATTGGTACCCTGCTAACATCTCCCGAAGGACTCGGTGCGGCTTACAAAGGCCAAGGCCCTCAATAAAACAAGAGCATAACAAATACAACAATAAAACTCATAAAGCAAAACAATAAACATTAAAGCAATAACAATAAAACATTAGAACAATAACACCATGATGCATTTAAAACTAAAGGCCGGGCCAAATATAATGAATAAAATTTAAAAGTGCTGGACATGACAGGTGGAATGTAAAGGATTTTAGAGGTAGTAGCAACCTGTGCAGACAATCTTAAATCTCTAATAAAGTGCATTTGGGACAGGATACTAGGAGTTTCCTATTCTGGAAAGGCACACTGGAACAGCCACGTCTTCAAGCTCTTCCTAAAGACTGCCAATGTTGGGGCTTGTCTGATGTCCTTGGGGAGAGAGTTCCAGAGTCAGGGGGCAACCACAGAGAAGGCCCTGTCCCTCGTCCCCACCAAACGCGCTTGCGACGCAGGTGGGATCGTGAGCAGGGCCTCTCCAGATGAACGGAGGGATCATGTGGGTTCATATACGGAGATGCGGTCACGCAGGTAGGTGGGTCGCAAACCATTTAGCGCTTTGTAGGTGAGCACCTGCACCTTGAATTGGGATTGGAAAATGAACGGCAGCCAATGGAGCTCCTTAAACAGGAGGGTTGGCCTCTCTCTGTAAGGAGCACCAGTTAACAACCTGGCCGCCGCCCATTGGACCAGTTGGAATTTCTGAGCCGTTTTCAAAGGCAGCCCTATGTAGAGCACATTACAGTAGTCTAATCTGGAGGTGACCAGGCATGGACCACCCTGGCCAGATCAGTCTTTACGAGGTATGGTCGCAGTTGGCGCACGAGTCTCAATTGTGCAAAAGCCCTCCTGGCCACTACCGACACCTGAGCCTCAAGCGTAAGTGATGAGTCCAAGAGGACACCCAAACTGCGGACCTTTAGATTCAATGGTGCATCAGACTCGAATAAATACAATAGCGAATGCATTACAAATTGATGATATATATCTCAGGTAGTGTCCAGTCTTTAAAAAGACCAAACAGTGGCTTTTGAGTTTATTTTTCTCCCTATCGTGAATTATGGCATCATATATTTACATCCAATAATTCTAATAATATCCAAATATTTACCCCTATCGTAGCTAAATTAGCAGGTATTTAATAGTATTTATATCACCTGACACTTGGGTTCTCTCACTTGCTGGGAAGTGGAAAATAGAAAACTGCATAATTCAGTTATGTGGAAAATGTCCTCAAGGGCATCGACAATATAGCTGACATCCCACATAAAATCTGTGCTTCACACGCCGAAGTTTCTTTCTGCAGTCTCTTATTAGGAAGCGACATCTTAAAACGCGCCCTCCCTGCCTCCCACGGTTGTGAAGATAATGAATAAAAATTAAAAATAAAAGTGCTTATGCGGATGTGTAGAAAACAACAACAACCCAGTTTGCTCTCAGATCCAAAGCAGGATGCAAATTTCCTTTCCTGTTAATTAATCAGGCTTTCATCTCGACTGCTCTGATCTGTAAATAACGCTCAGAAGTTGGTTTTATAAAATACAAAGGGGAAGAGAAAAGGGGAGGGGAGGGAGATAAACTTGGTGGATGCTCAGATAATAATATAGTAGTTAATTGTATTTGCTGTGTTGTCTTACTCATGGATCAGCAAACTCTCTCTGTGTGTGTTTATGTGACTGAAACGTGGACTAAATTCAAACTAGGAGTGTTCAATTAAGTGGTGGCACCCATCAAATATATGCAGATAAAAGTAGGCAACCTTATAAAAATTCAGGAGAGAGGAGGGTATTTTTTACTGTTAAATAATAAGGGTAGCATGTTCTAACTTTTGAAATCTTCCTTTTCAAGGTCTAATCAGGCTTTTAAAATCCAGGGGGGTGGGTTAAGGTAATGACTAATTTTGGTGGCTTTTTGATTTCTGCCACATTCCTCGACTTCACTCTCTTCAAGGACTCGCTCTCTACCCATGAACTTTCTTCAAGACAACTTATGAATTCATGTTGTGTCATGATATCATTTGCATTTTATTATTGCTATTATTAATTCCTCTCCGGGGACCTGGATGGGAAGGTACCTGCATATGATTCCCCTGTGTATAATCTCTATATGATTTCTATGTTTCCTTGTGTTTCTGACCCTAGCCTGACCCTTTGCCCCTTCTCCCTCCAAAGAAATATGTAAGGGAACCACCTGGCCTTCAGCAACAAAAGCCATTAGCGATTACCAAAACCTCCAGCCAAAGACACACTTGCATGGATAATAGAAGGAGATTCTTATCTCTAGCATCGGAGATGGCCCACTAGAGTAAATAATTGTTTGGAAAAGTTTCTGTCACTCCTCAAGTAAGATAAGGGGAAATCTTCCCCTCTGTTTTTTGTTTACTTCCCATTGCTAGCATTAACCCCAGGCTGCCATCATTGTTCTCCTGTCTCACAGCCAGGAAGGAGCTGGATATTTTGACACATGTTGATTTACAACACTCAAAACACAATAGGTCAGCCCTGCTTGAACTTTTTGTCTCGCAGGCCACATGACATTTTCTTTTTTTAAAGACTCATTCACAGATTCCTTTGTGTTCTATCGTCCCACCTCCCTCTCTCCTGATTTGCTGTTGCCGCCAGATGGCAGAGGTCTCCCCATTGGATCCTACGGACCACTGGAGCTTCCTGATTGGTCCAGAGGCACCGGGGGTGGGAGGGCCGCCTCCCAGCTGTTTTCCCATTGTCCAATCACGGCGGAGGGCAGCAGGGAAGCCGGGGCGGGAAGTTTGAACTCTGCAACTTTGAATTTACTATAAATATAACTGTATTGGTGTATTCTCCTCATGCTTAGCTTTGGCGAATGATTGCAGCTCTGCATCCTTTTCAGCTGAATCGCATCAAACCTCGATGGCTTCAACTTGGTGAGACTTTCATTGGGAAGATCAGGGAAAAATATTGGGTGCTTCTCTGTCTCACCAGGGAAAAAGAACTCTTTGATTAGTCTAATTGGTCTCTGCCTCCTGGCAAAGACCCCTAAATTCCAGCTCTAGATCAGTAAGAGTAACTTAAGAGAAGCCCTCTGTTAATGATCCAGACATAATGGAGATGGGGGGAAAACATAAACCTTAAAAAAAATTCAGACCATCTGCAGAGAGGGCATTACTATGAGAATAATAATGGGAAACAAACAAACAAAAACCTTGTATAGAAGATGTGTCCTAGCTAGAGTGAAAAGCCAATGGAGCCTTCCAATGGTCAATGGGGCCATTACTGCTCAAAATGTCTAAGAGAGTCAGTAAAGCAATCTTTGGGAAAAACAACCACAGTAAATTGCAATGACACAGACCACCGGAAAGTGATTTAGGTCAGTGCTGTTCGTGAAATGCTAGTTAATTAGAAGCCATACATTATGCTGGATGAGTGGGAAGGCCCTGAAACAAAAATTCGAGCTCAAAAGAAGCATCATTCCTCTGCTTCATTTGCAGTCCTTAAAGTCCTGCAGATGGAGCTGTGTTTAAATGAATAAACCACACTGCCTGAGAGAGACGCTTCTGTTTTATTTGGCAATACAGGTGAACAGCCTGAACTAAGGTTTTAAATGAATGCCCCAGGTGTTTGTTCAATATGGTGTACAGCTTATGTGCTGCAAGCTCCAAAGGCTTGGCAAAAGGACAAAATTATTATTTAAAATAAGCTAATTTGGCTAATACACAATCAGTTCTGAACGGGCATTTTGTCTTGAACACGAACTGTATAATCCCAAAGAAAGAATATATTATTTTGAATGGATGTGCAGGTTCCAGGGGGTTCAATACACAACATCTATCTCTCCATCTATTTTCTATTCCCTGCAGCAGCAGTAACATTGTGTTACCTCTAAGCTCTTAGAGCAGATGGGACTTCATGGGTGTTTGGAGGGAGAAATTTGACCCAGATACATTTATGTGTTGATGGAATCCTATAGGCCCCATTCTGGACTCAATTCCTGTATCTTTTGAAGTGGCTTTTCAAAGAGATGATCAACATGAACAGGTAACTTTAGTTTTCCTCTAGGACAGGGGTCCTCAAACTTTTTAAACAGAGGGCCAGGTCACAGTCCCTCAAACTGTTGGAGGGCCGGATTATAATTTGAAAAAAAAAACATGAATGAATTCCTATGCACACTGCACACATCTTATTTGTAGTGGAAAAACACTTTAAAACAATACAATAATTAAAATGAAGAACAATTTTAACAAATATAATATTGAAATATTAGTATTTCAATGGGAAATGTGGGTCTGCTTTTGCCTGATCAGATAGGATTGTTGTTGTTGTGTGCTTTCAAGTCATTTCAGACTTAGGTTGATCCTGAGTGAGGGCTGGGTAAATGACCTTGGAGGGCCTTAGTTTGAGGATCCCATCTCTAGGACCTATGACAAGCGTGTCAGCACTGACATGCATGGCTATTTTTGATGACACGCAGACACATGTGGCCACATACAGAGAAATACACCTCTAATTCCATCCTTAAATTTGTAAAAGGCTCTACAAATTTAACATATGCACGTTTCAGCATTGTCCACTCCATAACCCAGCATGGATTATACATTTTTCTTATTTAAACTATAAATATTGCAAAATTATGGGGTTTTTTCTTGAAGTGACACTCCACCCAAGTTATGTTCAGGTTTTTGGCAAATTTTGACACACCAAGCTCAAAAGGTTGCCCATCACTGCTCTAGGAGATATTTGTGCTCAAGGGTTTTAAGAGATTGGTCCAAGACTGAAACGATTGCATTCCAAATATTTCACAAATTGTAGTCCTTTCAACACATTCTAATGCATGGAAAATAACAGATGGTGTGTGTGTGTGTGCAGGGGCGGTTCAACCCATTACACAAAGTAAGTATTTGCAGTATAGTTGATTTTGCCCAGGGGCGCTCTTGAGGCGCTCTTGGGGGAAAATAGACCTTGACATATGCGAGTTGTAGTTACTGGGATGTATAGTTCACCTACAATCAAAGAGCATTCTGAACTCCACCAATGATGGAATTGAACCAAGTATGGCACACAGAACTCCCATGACGAACAGAAAATATATATCAGTGATTGGTTGTGGGGGGGGGGGGGGTGCCAAAATACTGTTTGCTTACCATTGAAAATTACCTAGGGCCGCCTCTGTGTGTGTGTGTATGTGTGTGTGTGTGTGTATATATATATATATTCACTTGGAGGACATTAAAGTTGCAAGTACAACTCCTGACTAACACAAGTTTGTTTAATCTCACTATGCTAAAACAGTGGATGTGGCTCTTAATGAGACATGCCGCATTATCACAGGGTGTCCGTGACCTACACCACTGGAGAAATTACACTGTTTAGCTGGTATTGCACCACCTGACATCCGTTGGGAAGTAGCAGCCAATAGTGAAAGGACCAAGGCATTGACATCTCCAGCCCACCCCCTATCTGGTTATCAGCCAGCACACCAACGACTTAAATCAATAAATAGTTTTCTAAGATCTACAGAGACACTCTCTGGAACACCTCAGCAAGCGAGAGTCCAAAAGTGGCAGGCTCAAACCCAGAACCTCAATCAATGGCTGATACCAAATGAGAGACTCCCCCCTGGGCAGACAGAAAACTGGGCAACTTGGAAGGCGCTAAACAGACTGCGCTCTGGCACCATGAGATATAAAGCCAACCTTAAGAAATGGGGCTACAAAGTGGAATCCATGACATGCGAGTGTGGAGAAGAGCAAACAACTGGCCACCTATTGCAATGCAACCTGAGCCCTGCTACATGCACAATGGAGGACTCATCTAATGCAGTTCAATGTAAATAAACTGCATTATATGACAGAACAGGTGGTGTTTATGATGATCTGCTATGCATCTGAAAATTAACTGAGTATTGTTCCATTATCTGGGTGGAGGCCACTAAGAGGTACTATGTATTTATGTATTTCAAACATTTATATCCTGTACTTCCCAACCCCACGAAGGGGAACTTAGGGTGGGTAGAGCAGTGGTTCTCAACCTGTGGGTCCCCATGTGTTTTGGCCTACAATTCCCAGAAATCTCAGATAGTTTAGCAACTGTTAGGATTTCTGGGAGTTGAAAGCCAAAACATCTGGAAACCCATAGGTTGAGACCACTGCGCTAGAGAGAGAAGGATAGTCCATTTTACAGGAGGGAGGGTGAAGGAAGAAGACCACTGCGCTAGAGAGAGAAGGATAGTCCATTTTACAGGAGGGAGGGTGAAGGAAGAAAACCATTGCCCCCGTTTTCACTGATTATTACCCCTCCCCACTTCCCTTGTCATACACATGTGTTGTTTCCATTATTTATTTATTTATTTATTTATTTATTTATTTATTTATTTGCAGTATTTATATTCCACCCTTCTCACCCCACAGGGGACTCAGGGCGGATTACAATGTACACATATATGGCAAACATTCAATGCCAATTTTGACATACAACATATACAGACATAGACAGAGGCTATTTAACTTTTTTCTGGCCACCAGGGGAGCTGTCGCTTTCATCGTCCATCTGCGATGCTGATGAAGCACTTCTGCATTCCCCACATGCTTCCCCACTGGAATACTTTGCTGGAGTCTTCTTTATGGCCGCATAAATCAGTTAATTTAGCCTCCCCACACTTTAAGGTGGTACCTTATTTTCCTACTTGACAGATGCAACTGTCTTTCGGGTTGCAAAGGTCGACAACAGGCTACACAATTGGTTGGAAGCCCACTCCAACCCGCGCTGGCTTCGAACTCATGACCTTTTTGGTCAGAATGGTCTTAATGCAGCTGACACTTAGCCAGCTGTGCCACAATAATGGGGACATGGGTGGGGGGGGGGGGATAACAAGAAAACAGGGGAAAATGGTTTTGCTCCTTCAACCCACTCTCCACCCCCTTAAAATGGACTATCCTTCTCTCTCTAGCACCCCCTAGTGGCCTCCGTCTGGATAATTAGAACAGTACCCTTAACTGACTCCTTTTGCGTCAAAGCAAGACTTACTACTTAATTATAAGGTGTCATGTGAGAAGGAAAGTCTTTTCCTCTCTACTTGGCTTGGGTAACCACATCATGGCCCTAAATATCAAATCAGTCCCAGGAATAGTTCCTGATCTCATAAGATTTTGGGGACCGACATGATGTTTTCCACATCCCAGTATTACCAAGGACTTTTCCGTTCCATTGCAAAGGTCAGTTCTAACCCAGTCTCTCCTGAAATGACACGTACCCTTCCATAGCTGTGTGTTTGTACTGCATTGGAACTAGCTGCAAACACTGTTGCCAAGAAGCATAGTTAGTTATTACTTCCAGGGTTCTGATTGAAAAAAGATCAAAAGGAATGCTAGCAATAAAAGGAAATGATCCTAATGCTTAACCTGGGAAATATTACGAAAGCACTTTAAAACTCTGAATATAACTCCTGAATACTAATTAAAAAGTGCTCAGTAGAAACGAATAAAAGGGAATTTCTGAAATGTAGTATTACTCTAAATATGATAGAGAGTCAACGTGGCATAGTAATTTGATTGTTGGATTATGGCTTTGGAGGCCAAAGAAGTCACACTCTCTCAGCTCCAGAAAGCTATGTGACATTTTATTATTTATTTATTTAAAACACTTATATTCCGCCCTTCTCACCCTGAAGGGGACTCAGAGCGGAGCACAACATATACATGGCAAACATTCAATGCTTGGATACAATACATAAACATTAAAAAACATTTCTCTAAATATTAAAATACACCATTTAAAATAACACAATTTAAAACCGTCCTAGCCATCCGCATCAAATCCAATTGGCCCTGTCATCTTTCCCATTGTCGCTTCATTGCCCTGTCCCGAAAGCTTGATCCCACAGCAAAATTTTTACCATCCTTCTAAAGGACAGGAGAGAGAGGGCCGACCTGATTTCACAAGGAAGGGAATTCCATAGCCAGGGAGCAATCACCGAGAAGGCCCTGTCCCTCGTCCCCACTAATCGCGCCTGTGACAATGGTGGGACAGAAAGCAGGGCCTCCCCGGAGGATCTTAATCTCCACGATGGTACATAGCGGGAGATGCTTTTGGACAGGTAATGTGGGCCGGGGCCGTTTAGGGCTTTATAGACCAAAACCAGCACTTTGAATTGTGCCCGGTAGCAAACTGGCAGCCAGTGGAGCTGGCGTAACATGGGAGTTGTATGCTCCCTGTATGCCGCCCCAGTTATTCACCTGGCTGCCTCTCGTTGGACTATTTGAAGCTTCCGAGCAGTCTTCAAAGGCAACCCCACGTAGAGTGCGTTGCAGTAGTCTATTGTAGATGTAACGAGAGCGTGGACCACCGTGGCCAAGTCTGACTTCCCAAGGTACGGGCGCAGCTGGCGCACAAGTTTTAATTGTGCGAACGCTCCCCTGGCCACCGCTGCAACCTGAGATTCCAGGCTCAGTGATGAATCCAGGAGAACTCCCAAGCTGCGAACCTGTGCCTTCAAGGGGAGTGTGACCCTGTCCAGCACAGGTTGCGACCCTATACCCTGTTCGGCCTTGCGACTGACCAGGAGGACCTCTGTCTTGTCTGGATTCAACTTCAATTTGCTCGCCCTCATCCAGACCGTCACAGCAGCCAGGCACCGGTTCAGGACGTGGACAGCCTCCTTAGCATCTGGTGGAAATGAGTGATAGAGTTGGATGTCATCTGCGTAAAGATGGCATCGAACTCCAAAACTCCGGATGATCTCACCCACCGGCTTCATGTAGATGTTAAACATCGTAAGTCGGAAATGACTTGAAGGCACACAATGATAACAAAAAATGTGACATATGATCACTAGAACTCAAAGAATAAGCAGGGGAGGGAAATCTGGGATATTTCAAAGAGCTTGGTTCCCAAAACATGAATATGCAGTTAAAAGAAAATTGAAAAGAATCGCAAAGTCTCAATAACCCATGGGACTTTTTTTCTTGATGATTTCTTCTTTGCATGTGAGTACAACTAATGGAAGTATTCTCCTGCTCATGTTTTTTTAAATCAATAAAAAACATATTTGCACAGTTTTCTTCCTGGGTATTCTGCAGAAGAAGAAATTTTTCCCCAAAGAAGTTTTGTGTGGGTTTTTTTTGTGGGAGGTTTTTACTCCACAGAATAATTCTTCTGAAATACTTCAGGACATTTCAATATTGGGGGGAAATGATGAAAAACATGCTTTTTGGACTTTTATCCTTTCTAACAGGAGTTTTCTGACTGTTAGATGATCAATTTTTCAGGTTGGAAGCAAATAATATTCTGGGTTGTTGTAGGTTTTTCCGGGCTATATGGCCATGTTCTGGAGGCAATTTTTTCCTGACGTTTTGCCTGCATCTATGGCAAGCATCCTCAGAGGTAGTGAGCTCTGTTGGAACTAGGAAACAGGGTTTATATATCTGTGGAATGACCAGGGTGAGACAAAGGACTCTTGTCTCCTGGAGCTAGGTGTGAATGTTTCAGCTGATCACCTTGATTAGCATTCAATGGCTTGGAAGTGCCCAGGGGGAAACCTTTGTTGAGAGTGATTTTATGTGCCTGTTTGTTTCCCCTCTGTTGTTTTGCTGTTGTAATTTTTGAGTTTTTTAATACTGGTAGCCAGGTTTTGTTCATTTTCATGGTTTCTTCCTTTGTGTTGAAATTGTCTACATGCTTGTGGATTTCAATGGCTTCTCTGTGTAGTCTGACATGGTGGTTGTGAGAGTGGTCCAGCACTTGTTTTCTGCTTCCTTGGAGACTAGGACGCTGAACAATGGCTTCAAACTACAAGAGAGGAGATTCCATCTGAACATGAGGAAGAACTTCCTGTGAGAGCCGTTCAGCAGTGGAACTCTCTGCCCCGGAGTGTGGTGGAGGCTCATTCTTTGGAACATATATACATATGTGGTGGCAATGTAAATATGTAAATAATTTTTGGGGGAAAGTGTTTAGAGAAATAGAAGATATAATGAATACTAAAATAGAGAGTAGTCCTAGTATAGCTTTATTATCAATATATAACAATAATTAATTGAAAAAAGAGGATAAAGAAGCAATAACAAATTTATTAACAATAGCAAGACTGCTTATAACAAGGAATTGGAATAAATAAATAAATAAATATACAAATAGAGGAGTGGTATAAGGAAGTATGGAAACTGGCAATAAATGGAAACAAAGTGATTTTGATGTTGTATGGGGAAAATTTATTGTAAAAGGATTAAAAAATAAAGAAGGAAAGTTACCGCCACAAGAAGAATTGAGATTTTGGACAGACAACATGTAAAAGTTGTGGCTTGGGGGGGGGGGGGGGAGCACAGTGGTGAGGAATAGAAAATATGTTTAAGCAGAATAAGAATACTAGATGTTAAAGTATGTTAGGCGTATTGAATAATATGTAACTGATGTAAAACAGGTAAAGGTAAAGGTTGTCCCCTGATATTAAGTCCAGTCATGTCTGACTCTGGGGTGTGGTGCTCATCTCCATTTCTAAGCCGAAGAGCCAGCGTTGTCCATAGACATCTCCAAGGTAATGTGGCCAGCATGACTGCATGGAGTGCCGTTACCTTCCCGCCGAAGCGGTACCTATTGATCTACTCACATTTGCATGTTTTCAAACTGCTAGGTTGGCAGAAGCTAGGGCTGACAGTGGAAGCTCACGCCGCTCCCTGGAATCGAACCTGCGACCTTTTGGTCAACAAGCTCAGCAGCTCAGTGCTTTAACCCACTGCGCCACTGGGGGAGGGGGGGGGCTTCTGTAAAACAAATATATAACAAATGTAATAGCTATGATAAAATAATAAAAAATATATATTAAAAAGAGGCTCTTTCTTTGGAAGCTTTTAAACAGAGGCTGGATGGCCATCTGTCAGGGGTGATTTGAATGCAATATTCCTGCTTCTTGGCAGGGGGTTGGACTGGATGGCCCATGAGGTCTCTTCCAACTCTTTGATTCTATGATTCTATGATTCTATTTTGCTTGGTTTACTATGTTTTTGTGTTATATTGTTGTATTGTATTGATGGATGTGGCCTCATGTAAGTCACAACCAGTCCCCCTGGGGGAGATGGAGCGGGGTATAAATAAAGTTTTATTATTTATTATTATTATTAAGTATAAGATTTGCCTCCAACTGCAGCAAATCTCAAGTGCCCATCGCTTTAAAAAGCTGAGAGGCTTCAATGCCTTCCACTGAGAGAGAAGCTCTTTGGAGGATGGAAGAAATGATGTGATATCTAGTTATTTTCGTGAAGAACTAAGATGTTGTTTGGGATGAATCACACTAGAATCTGGAGTATAAGACTGTAAGCCTAGGCATATTTATTCATGACAAGAGCAAGTGTCACCGACATCACTGACACTTCTGAGTAAACAACACAGAGGGAGGGCAGGCATCACAAACATAAATCCTCATAGGAAGATGCCTTAAAGGAATGAGTCAAAGCACAAATAACCATAAGAAAATCTAAAGCTTATGTTAAATGTCTTACCTTGAGTCCTGACTCTTTTCATTGACTTGGAATTGGGGGGGGGGGGGGTAGAAGCATAATAATGAAAGCTATATTGACCTACTTATATAAAATAAAATGTTCCTTCAAAACCTATTTTATTCAAGGGTACTATCTACGTGTGTGTGTGTGTGTGTGTGTGGATATATATATATATATATATATATATATATATATATATATATATATGCTCTGTGCGGAATGAGTACCTTAAAAACAAAAGAACCAATGAATGAAATCACATCAAATTTGGCAACCAAACGTCTCACTACACAAGGAGTGACCATCACTCAAAAATATGTTTTTTGTCATTTGGGAGTTGTAGTTGCTGGGATTTATAGTTCACCTATAATCAAAGAGCATTCTGAACTCCACCAGCGATGGAATTGAACCAAACTTGGCATAAAGGCCTCCCACGACCAACAGAAAATACTAGCAGCGTTTGGTGGGCACTGACCTTGAGTTTGGGAGTTGTAGTTCACCTACATCCAGAGAGCACTGTGGACTCAAACAATGATGGATCTGGACCAAACTTAGCACAAATATTCCATATGCCCAAATAGTTTGGGGGAAATAGACCTTGGCATTTGGGAGTTGTAGTTACTGGGATTTATAGTTCACCTACAATCAAAGACCATTCTGAATGAACCCCACGAATGACAGAACTGGGGCAAACTTCCCACAAAGAACCCCCATGACCAACAGAAAATACTTAAGGCCATCCAGTCCAACTCCCTTCACCAGGGCAAGAAAACGTAATCAAAGCCCTCCTGATGGAGAGCCATCCAGCCATAGATATAGAGATAGATATATATGACTCACACACACCGAGATAAAGTATTATAGATTTGAAAGGGACTCTGTTGCATTACTGAAGTTTGACATCACTTTAACTGCCATGATTCAATGGTATGGAATTCTGGGATTTCTAGTTTGGTGAGGCGCCAGCACTCTTTGATAAAGAAGGTGAAAGACCTTGTAAAAACTACATCTTGTGTATTTTCATAGTATTGAGTCATGGCAGTTAGTGCTGTCACACTGCATTAATTTTACACTGTAGATGAACCCAAAGCCACTGGTATAAAAGAAGAGTTCTTGGTGAATAATGGATTCAGTTGTTGTTGTTGTTCATTCGTTCAGTCGTCTCCGACTCTTCGTGACCTCATGGACCAGCCCACGCCAGAGCTCCCTGTCGGCCGTCACCACCCCCAGCTCCTTCAAGGTCAGTCCAGTCACTTCAAGGATGCCATCCATCCATCTTGCCCTTGGTCGGCCCCTCTTCTTTTTACCTTCCACTTTCCCCAGCATAATTGTCTTCTCCAGGCTTTGCTGTCTCCTCATGATGTGGCCAAAGTACTTCAACTTTGTCTCTAGTATCCTGGATTCAGTACATGCATCAAAACAATTGAAATCCCCTATTTTGTCTTCTCCTGAGAGAGAACACAAAGAACATGCCCACCATGTCCCAGACACATGCGCTCACCTCTCAAAGGAGACAAATACATGACTGAAATATAGGTTGCCTAAACACCTATATAAAAACATCACTTCCTCCTTCTAAAAGCTCTAAAGCCAAGAAAGCTAAACAACTGTAGCAAAATCCCCCTGACATATATAGTTTCAAAACTAGGCCAGAGGGATTGTCAGAAATCCCAAGGAGTTCCCAAAGGAAAGTGTGTATTCTCTCATCTCCTTCTAGCAAAGCAACCCATTTATGTCTTTTTAAGTGGTGCCATAACATTTTGTGAATCATCTAGGTATCCAAGATAACCTCCTATAGTGATATTGCCATGCCCAGTACAACACCATCGTCTAAATCCAATAGCTAGTCCAAAATACAGTAGACATATTGAAGCCATTATTCAATCTTTAGAGAGTAAGTCTTATACAAATAGATAAAAATGCCAAATTCTACAGCTGCTGATGCTGTGTGTTAGTAAGGGAAAGGGGAAGCATTGTAAATTTGTGTTTCTTTTTTGCCTCCTTTTAATCTGGCCTCCATGGATGAATCCTTGCAATTATGTACTCATTTCATATTCAGAAAATCTCTTTTTTTTATTGCATCTATCTACCAGCAGTGGCAACCAGAGGCTTCCATGTCAGTGGAACAATGAATGTAATGTTTTAAGCTTCATTCACACAGCAGAATTAATGCAGTTTGACACTTCTTTAGCTGTCATGACAAAGTGTTATGAAATTGTGGGAGTTGTAGTTTGCTGAGGCACCAACACTCTCTGAAAGACGAAGGCTGAAGACTTTAAAAAACGAAAACTCCCATTGGAATTAGAATAGCTTTATTGTCATTGTGTTATTGCACAATGAAATTGTCAGGTTTTGCAATGTATTGTAATGTAATATAGCTGAGTCATGCACTGCTAATAGGCTTCTATTGGAAATGCGGAGTCATGCATTAACTGTATATAGGGAATCATTTGGGGAATGTGTTCTGGCCTAGTCCAGGTGATTGTGAATGATATAATCCTGAGTCTGAGTTAAGTTAATGAGTTGGGAACCAATCAGAGATTGCTATGTGTAATTGTATAGAATTGTATATAAGGAAGTCATGTACAGTGTATACTCTCTCCTTGTGCTGTGATGCTGTTCGTCGAAGGCTCTATGTAATTGATTAAAAGAACCTGTCTGCTAAGACAAGATATAACCGTGTGCTGTGGTAAGTCTGTAATATCATCTAGACTGGGAGAAAGACAATGGTAAAACTGACAATGGCCGGGCATGTGCTCAAGTGTCTATAAAAGGTTCCAGCGTGTCTGCAGGCTGTGGGAGCAGTTGACTAAAAATACTGTGCAGGAAGAAGCTACTGGAAAGCGCTGAAGTTGTGCAACTGATCTGCTGCTGAATTGTGAAGTTAATCTCAACACACTCTTTGTCATGTTAGTCTCCCTTGAAGCAGCATTACAACACTAGAGCCAATGCAACATCAATGTGAAACCATGGAGTTCAATACAGTTACAGCTCTAGGATAAAAGCTATATCTCAGTCTGTTTGTCCTTACCTTTGCCACCCTGTACCATCTACCAGATGGTAATAATTCAAAAGTGCTGGTTGAAACGGACCCCCAAGAATGCTCTGAGCTTTCTTAAGGCTGCGAGTCCTATAAAGTTCTTCCAAAGAGGGGAGAGGGAAACCAATGCTTCTCTGTGAAAAAGTGGTGATCCTTTGGAGCACCTTCCGATCTACTACTGTGAAGTTACCGCACCATGCACAGATGCAGTAGGTTAGGACACTCCCTATTGCACAGTGGTAGAAAGTCACCAGCATGATTTCATAGCATAGAGCCACGGGAGTTAAAGTGGTATCAAACAGTATTTTACAATTTAGAGACATCCCAAATCTGAACAGTAAGGAAGCTATCCAATATGAGCTGAACTTTATCCTCCAAATAGGTACAAAATCTTGGATAGATGATTTAAAGTTCAGACTAAAACCCAGAGCAGTCTCACTGTCCCAAGGGCACTGGAGGCTCGAGCTACTCCTAAACACCAGGTCTGAGCCTTGGTATTCAAAATGGGGCTACACCCAGTTAAGTCCTGCCCTCTTTCCTGGTGACTTTGAAGAACAAGTGGAAGAAAGATGGGGATGTGCACCTTAGCCTTACCCTTTCCATCCTCAGCCTTCCTATGTTGAGGTGGTCCATGCCTTGGTCACCTCTAGATTGGACTACTGTAATGCGCTCTACGTGGGGCTGCCCTTGAAAACGGCTCGGAAATTTCAACTAGTCCAACGGGCGGCGGCCAGGATGTCAACTGGTTATCCTTACAGAGAGAGGTCTACCCTCCTGTTCTAGGAGCTCCACTGGCTGCCATTCATTTTCCGGTCCCAATTCAAGGTGCAGGTGCTCACCTACAAAGCCCTTAACGGTTTGGGACCTACCTGCGTGACCGCATCTCCGTCTATGAACCTGCACACTCTCTTCATTCACCCAGAAAGACCCTGCTCATGATCCCACCTGCATCGCAAGCGCGGCTGGTGGGGATGAGGGACAGGGCCTTCTCTGTGGTAGCCCCCTGACTCTGGAACTCCCTCCCCAAGGACATCAGACAAGCCCCTACGTTGGCAGTCTTTACGAAGAGCTTGAAGACCTGGCTATTCTGGTGTGCCTTTCCAGAATAGGAAAACCCCAGCAACACGTCCCAAAAGCACTTTATTAGAGATTAAGATTGTCCGCACATTGCACCTATCCAAAAATCCTTATATATCACTCAGCATACTCAGCACTTTTTAATCTGTACCCATTACATTTGCCCGGCCTAGTTTTTATTGTATCACAGTGTGTTGTTTTATTGTTTACCGCTATTGCTTTAATGTTTTTGATTTGCTTTTGGTTTATATGTAATTGTTATATTGTTGGGTTGTTGTAGGTTTTTCCGGGCTATATGGCCATGTTCTGGAGGCAATTTTGCCTCCAGAACATGGCCATATAGCCCGGAAAAACCTACAACAACCCAGTGATTCCGGCCATGAAAGCCTTTGACAATACATTGTTATATTGTTGTTTTATTGTGGCCTTGGCCTTTGTAAGCCGCATCGAGTCCTTCGGGAGATGCTAGCGGAGTACAAATAAAGTTAATAATAATAATAATAATAATAATAATAATAATTGAGGGTAGGCCATTCTGAGTGCTCTTCAGGGTGAGAAGAGCAGGATATAAACACAGTAAATAAATAAATAGGAATAGGGATAATATTTGTAATTATTCATTCCCAGATTGAAAAATGGATTCCAGATGGTCATGAAGAACAATAAGCCAGCCAGAGTCCACTGCATCCTCCCCTCCAAATATTTGAATGTCTTTAAGTCTTGTAGAGAAATTATTTTGAGGAGAGAAAAAAACAAGTGTTATTGTGCAAAACCCTGCTTTCTATACAGAAAATTTGTTTCCTGGGCAAAGAAAAATGGGGCAAAAATTTCAAGGGTTTCTCTGTAGAATAATGATTTTGCAATGCTTCAAGGAATTCAAAAATGGAGAGAATGCAGCAGAGGAATATTTGTTTTATCACAAATCAAAGATAAAACCACTGTTTATTTTTGTGCTCACATACAGGGATGAAACTGTAGAGGATTCCTGTCCCAAGTGGAGTGTAAGTTCTGCCCGGAGGCGGTAACCATCTTTGTTGGATCACATACATTCAGGGTTTTCAGTTATGCAAAGGACGAAAGTGAAGGAGCAGATGGAGTTCATCTCTGTGTGTTTTATTTCCAAACCCCTGAAGAGAAGTTGAGTATAATTTTCGGTACTTCTGAAATCAATGATAATGTTCCCTTCAACTGCTTATGATTTAAGACTCCAATTTCATTTCATTTTTTAAAAAATTATGCTTTCTTTCTCAGTCAAAAGACTTAAATGGAAACCATTATTGAAAATTAAACGGTGCTTTTACTGATCAGTTTGGAAATACAAGACACCCAAGTCTTCAGTTCTTACATAACTTTTGATATGTTGAAAAGAAAGCTGTGCTTTTATAAGAGAAAGCTGCAAACAGCCCTAGAAGCAGATAAAAAACTGTTCAAAGGTACTGAATTTTTAAAAAGTCTCCCAATATCTCTTTAAGGATGTTGATTACCATTCATGTTAGTTGCCTTCCTTATGTTGGTCTTGACTATGCTTGGAAATAGCTAAGAACAGGGGTTCTCAAACTTTTTCAGCCACTAAGCACTTTTTGAACCAAATGTTTATCATGAAGCCCCAATAAATGTTTATATATCTATATATATATATAAATCCTCTGTGCATAATGAGTACCTTAAAAACAAAAGAACCAATGAACGAAATCACACCAAATTTGGCAACAAAACGTCTCACAACACAAGGAGTGACCATCTCACAAAAAAATATTATTTTGTCATTTGGGAGTTGTAGTTGCTGGGATTTATAATTCACCTACAATCAAAAAGCATTCTGAACTCCATCAACGATGGAATTGAACCAAACTTGGCACACAGAACTCCCCAGACCAACAGAAAACCCTAGAAGGGTTTGATGGGCATTGACCTTGAGTTTGGGAGTTGTAGTTCACCTACATCCAGAGAGCACTGTGGACTCAAACAATGTTGGATCTGGACCAAACTTGGCACGAATACTCAACATTTTCAAATGTGAGTACTGTTGGAGTTTGGGAAAAACAGACACTGACATTTGAGAGTTGTAGTTATTGGGATTTATAGTTCACCTACAATCAAAGAGCATTCTGAACCCCACAAATGTCAGAATCGGGGCAAACTTCCCACACAAAACCCCCATGACGAACAGAAAATACTTAAGGCCATCCAATCCAATTCCCTTCATCAGGGCAAGAAAACATAATCAAAGTCCTCTGGACAAAGAGCCACCCAGCCATAGATATAGATAGATAGATAGATAGATAGATAGATAGATAGATAGATAGATAGATAGATAGATATGATTCACACACAGAGGTATAGTATAGATTTGAAAGGGACCCTTAAAGGAGGACAATGATATGTGGGCAAACCAGACACCCTCCACATCAACACTGACAAAAGAAACAGCAACTGTTTGTCCACAAGCATAAAGAAATTACATATATTAGAAACTAACACTTTCTCATTCCTCTATTTTCCAGATCAACAGACTGGGCCACAGAAACGCGTGGCAGGGGACAGCTAGTATTATATATAATGTTTGTATGTATATACTGTATATATATGTGTGTGTATCTCAAGCATGGGCAAACCTTTGGGTATAGGTGCCTCATTGTAGTTTAAAATTTGAGTTACTGGCTGGGCCAATGGCAGATTGATGGAGAGCGTTTGTATGAATTAATTGAAAAACACATGAACAAATTCCTATGCACACTGCACATATTTCATTTGTAGTGAAAAAAAAGAGTTATACAATATTTAAAATGAAGAACAATTTTAACTAACATAAACTTAACAGTTTTTCAGTTGAAGACCCCAGGGGGCATTTATTTATTTATTTATTTATTTATAACTGTTATTTAGGTCTTCTTGACCTCCGGAGAGGGACTCAGGCCAGTTTACAAGATTCATAAACAATAGTTTAAAACATCAGACCCCAGAACACACTAATACATAAAATATATTAAAAAGCAATCATATAATTACATAAGGCCAAGCCGTCAAAATGAAATCACAATTCGTCACCATCCGTCCGTGTGGTCAAGAGTTATTGACTCACTCATCAAATGCTAAATTCCAGAGCCAAGTTTTCACCAACTTTCTAAAAGTCAGGAGAGAAAGGGCAGTTCTAATCTCCAGTGGGAGAGAATTCCAGAGCTGAGGGGCCACCACCGAGAAGGCCCTGTCCCTCGTCCCCACCAGACGCGATTGCGAGGATGGTGGGACCGGGAGCAGGGCTCCTTCAGAAGATCTTAACAACCTTGATGGTTCATAGGGGAGAAAAGAGAGTAAAGATTTTTCTGTTTAACTTGACTATTGGTCTAAGGCTATTTTTGGTGTCTGGGTTTTTTGGGCGTTAGGATGCTGGAATAAAACACGCACTGTGTAACAGGAATGACCAGTGAACATGGGGAAAAAGGTTTTCCTTCCTCAATTCCCCCTCCCCCCATAAATTGGACAATCTTTCTCTCTCTAGTGCCTCCTGGTAGCCTCCACCTGGATAATGAAACAGTACCAAAATAGGGAAGCTGATGAGGAAACACAGCATACAAACTATCTACAGACCCACCAAGAAAATCCAACAAATGCTACGTTCAGCAAAGGACAAGAGGGATCCTCTCACTTCTGCAGGAGTCTACCGTGTACCATGCAGCTGTGGACAAGTCTACAGAGGGACCCCCAAATGCAGCATTGCCCAAACACGAATCAAGGAACATGAAAGGCACTGCAGACGACTTCAACCAGAGAAGTCAGCCATAGCAGAGCACCTGATGAACCAACCTGGACACAGCATATTATTTGAGAACACAGAAATGCTGGACCACTCTCACAACCACCATGTCAGACTACACAGAGAAGCCATTGAAATCCACAAGCATGTGGACAATTTCAACAGAAAGGAGGAAACCATGAAAATGAACACAATCTGGCTACCAGTATTAAAAAACTCTAAAATTGCAACAGCACAACAACAGAGAGGAAGCCGGCAGGGACATCTAATTACCTCTCAACAAAAGTTTGCTCCAGGCACAGTCAGGCCATTGTATGCTAATCTATTTATTTATTTATTTATTTATTTGAAAGTTTCATATACCGACCTTCTCACCTCTCTTGAGGGACTCAGACCGGTTTCCAACCATAAAATCACAAACAGTTAATAATAATAATTCAAGGTGGTCAGTTGAAACATTCACACCTAGCTCCAGGAGACAAGAGTCCTTTGTCTCACTCTGGTCATTCCACAGATATATAAACCCTTTTGCCTAGTTCCAATAGACCTCACTACCTCCGAGGATGCTTGCCATAGATGCAGGCGAAACGTCAGGTGAGAATGCCTCTAGACCATGGCCAACAATTCAGTACCAAAATGGATTTCTTATATAGCTATCAGGTGACTCCTCCACAGGTAGAAGTAAGCTGAGTGAGGGCTAATAAGCAAATCCAATCCAGGTAAGCATGACATGCTCTCAATTAATGCTTTAGCATTCCAGGAAAGTGATAGTGTGTGTCCTAGGTGGACACTAGGGCTGGGTAACAATGGAAAAATTTGTTTTTAAACTCGTTTCGTTTTTAGGGGGTCAATTGCATTTCATTTTTTAAAAGAATTCCGAATTTTTCTTTAAATTTTTTCGTTATTTACGAAATTTTGTAAATTTCAAATTGATTTGTTAATGGCGGACGCGATTGCGCAATACGCTAAAAAATCCTCCAAATGGGACAGGGGGAACTTCTGAAGTTTCCCTCTCCCTCTGTTGTTGACTGTTGGAGTGATAATTTATTTTTTTATCACTGATAAAACAAACAACAACTATAAAACTTGCACCAGACATACGGAAATAATAACGAAACAATTTCGAAACGATTTCGAAACGATTTTGAACCAATTACGAAACAATTATGAAATAAATTGAAAAATTCGTTTTGATTTTTAGTTGCTCCTGCATGGCTCAATATCAGATCGTAAGCTAATTTAAATACGAATCAATAACGAATAACGAAATTAACGAACGAAACCGCCCAGCCCTAGTGGACACACATATACTATCGTACAAATTTGCAGAATAGTTATATTATCCAACTTTCACGCCAGATCCTAAAGTGGCTCAGATTGCCTTCATGGCAGGTTCTAGAGGAATAGCTCACAAAAATATGCCATTACTGAGGAGTAACCATCTACCATCCAGCTAATATAGAATTGTCAGTTACTCTCAGAGGGAGCAGAGAAACTGGAAAGACTATGCCATCACTCTTCTCAATTGAAAAAGTCTTGGTACTCTAATCCTGACCTTATGATTGTTTTATCATCTCACTTTTGAGTGAGCTGTTTTATCCCAGCTCACTCAAAAGTGAGATGATAAAACAATAATTTGAGGTCCCTTTCCAGCTTCCAGATTACATATCAGGCAAGCACCAGGGACACAACTTGTAGGCCATAGAATCTGAACTGTAGAATTTCTTTCAGACACACTCTGGTGCCTTCGATACTATATTTCAGGTGCTAAGCAAAGTCCAAAGTCAGGATTTTAATGAAATGGGGCTGCCTTTCATGATTTTTGTTCAAAAGTTATTTCCCCTTAGCATCTGCTTTTTTATTATAGTCTTTGATTCAGACCTGCCGCCTTTGTATTTTAATGCCCTATTGTTTTATGGCTTCAATCCACCTTTCACAGCCCTGTGCCCTCCAGATGTGTTGGATTACAGCTCTCATCATCTCTCACTAGAAAGTTGGTGGGACTGATTTTCATTCTAATTGATTTTGGTAGAACCTTGAGGCACTTGGGGGAAGGTGGGATATAAATTCCTAAGAAAAACAAACAATAAAGAAGCCATTAACTTCCCAGAAATGATTGAAAGCAGTAAACCAGGTTTCAGAGCATGAAAAGTGGGGAAATATCCCCAAAATGGTACTGAGAAGACTCTGTGGATACCGTGGACTGCTAAAAAGACAAACAAAGGAGTATTAAAGCAAACCAAGCCTGGCCTTTCGTTAGAAGTGAAGATGGCTAAACTGAGGTTGTTGTAGTTAAGACACTTTGTATGACAATGAAGATGCTTACTTCTTGGGAGGAGAGCAATGTCCAGTCTCGATAAAATAGTAAAGAGTAGAGACATCAGACTGGCAACAAAGATCCACATAGTCAAAGCCATGGTATTCCCTGTCGTAACCTACGGATGTGAGAGCTGGACCTTAGGGAAGGCTGAGCGAAGGAAGATCGACACTTTTGAGCTGTGGTGCTGGAGGAAAGTGCTGAGAGTGCTTTGGACTGCGAGAAGATCCAACCAGTCCATCCTCCAGGAAATAAAGCCCGGCTGCTCACTGGAGGGAAGGATACTAGAGACAAAGTTGAAGTACTTTGGCCACATCAAGAGGAGACAGCAAAGCCTAGAGAAGACAATTATGCTGGGGAAAGTGGAAGGCAAAAGGAAGAGGGGCCGACCAAGGACAAGATGGATGGATGGCATCCTTGAAGTGACTGGATTGACCTTGAAGGAGCTGGGGGTGGTGATGGCCGACAGGGAGCTCTGGCGTGGACTAGTCCATGAAGTCACGAAGAGTCGGAGACGACTGAACGAATGAAGAACAACAACATGACAATGATGGAAAAGCAATAATACTTGGTAAAGTTGAAGACAATAGGAAGAGATATGACCATATTACAGGTTGATAGGCCTGGAGATTGCCAGATCTGAGAAGGCCTATTGAACATAGGGGGTCTTCAAGGTCTGCCATGCATAAAGTCACTACGTCAGTGTTTCTCAACCTGGGGGTCGGGACCCCTGAGGGGGTCGTGAGGGGGTGTCAAAGGGGTCGCCAAAGACCATCAGAAAACATAGTATTTTCTTGTATTGTCGAAGGCTTTCATGGCTGGAATCACTAGGTTCTTGTGGGTTTTTTCGGGCTATAGGGCCATGTTCTAGAGGCATTTCTCCTGACGTTTCACCTGCATCTATGGCAAGCATCCTCTGATGAGGATGCAGGCAAAACGTCAGGAGAAATGCCTCTAGAACATGGCCCTATAGCCCGAAAAAACCCACAAGAACATAGTATTTTCTGTTGGTGATTGGGATTCTGTGTGGGAAGGTTGACCCAGTTCTATTGTTGGTCGAGTACAGAATGCTCTTTGATTGTAGGCGAACTATAAATCCCAACAACTACAACTCCCAAATGTCAAGGTCTATTTTCCCCAGACACATTTGAGCATATTGAGTATTCGTGCCAAGTTTGGTCCAGATCCATCATTGCATGAATCCACAGCACTCCTCTGGATATAGGTGAACTGCAACTCCCAAACTCAAGGTCAATGCCCACAAAACCCTTCCAGTGTTTTCTGTTGGTCATGGGAGTTCTGTGTGCCAAGTTCGGTTTAAATCCATCGCTGGTGGAGTTCAGAATGCTCTTTGATTATAGGTGAACTATAAATCCCAGCAACTACAACTCCCAAATTACAAAATCAATCCTCCCCCCCAATCCCACTAGCATTCACATTGGGCATATTAGGTATTTGTGCTCAATTTAGTCCAGTGAATGAAAATCCATCCTGCATATTGGATATTTACATTATGATTTATGACAGTAGTAAAATGCGGTCATGCCGGCCACATGACCTTGGAGGTGTCTACGGACAACGCCGGCTCATCGGCTTAGAAATGGAGATGAGCACCACACCCCAGAGTCAGACATGACTGGACTTAATGTCAGGGGACTATCTTTACCTTAAAATGACAAGTATCAAGTAGCAACGAAAACAATATTATGGTTGGGGGTTACCACAACATATGGAACTGCATTAAGGGGTCACGGCATTAGCAAGGTTGAGAACCACTGCACTACATATAAGCTAAAACTGACTTGACAGCAAATATCAACAAATAGTAGTCTTACTGAATCAGTGGAAACTTGATAAATTATTTTATTATATAGGTCTACTTTCACTAAAATAAAATAAAATGTATTTAGATCATTGGATGAAAAATACTACAGCTTTCTATCATAGAACCAGCACAGGAAAAAAAACACATTTTTAAAGTGTAAGTTATTCACTGGGTACGGTGCCAAATGTACCGAACTGTAAAAATTCATTTGTTCTAGTTGGGAAGATCCAGTCAGAATTTAAAGTATCATAAAGGGCAAAGTCTAGCATATACCACACAATTCATGGATGCAGAAGAAAGAAAATGTATGGCAGAAAAGTTGCAAAAGGGATTCCACTCCATTTGCTACAGGTATGAATAATGTCTGCTACTGCAATGCCTGCCAAGTACTTTTGCACTTACAGACATGGGAAAACCGAAAGAAGGGAATCAGCTACATCTCTCAAAACCTAACAGGAGCAAAGGAAGTAAAATTGACATTTATGCTGGTGGTAAAAGAGGTTCAGCAATGGACAGGTCGATTCCAGTTAACATCACAAAGGAAGGAGAATGTAAAGATGCCTCACAAGTAGAAAAGAGACATTGCTGGGTTTACAATCCAATGAAATCTTCTGCATCGCTGAAGAGCCTGGATGGTGACAGTTGCCCTGTTCCTGTTGTCTGCCTTATTCTCAAAAAGATTACTTTTTGGGGATACAGAAAGTGTTGATACAGAATGGGGGATGCATGGCTCGAGAGCAGTACATGTGAAAAAGATCTTGGGGTCCTCAAGGACAACAAGTTAAACATGAGCCATGTGATGGCACGAGTGGCGCCACCTATGTGTAGAACTGTTAGTTGCAAGATTTAAACTGTTGTATCATACTTAATCCTGCCTTTTTACCCTGCTTATGTATAGTTGGATGGATTGGTTACTTATAGCTGTCAATCAGTATGTTTGGCTCCACCTCTTCCTGCAGGAGGGGAGTGCTTCCTTTCATTTTCATTCTGCCATCAGAGTATCTACCAGATGGACATGAGTAAGAGACTTGACTCTAAAAGACCCTGATTTAAATTACCTCTCAGCACCAGTTCTGAGGTTTTTTACCCTTGAGACTTGTGCGTCATGTTCAGACCAACCTGAACAACGTTGGAAGTCTCAAGCGCCTTCAAACCAGTTCTTTTGGCACCAAAGGAAGATCCTGAGTCTTCAAACATAGGCCATCTGAACTGGGGTTGTGGTTTGCTCCGGCATTCACAGCCGTTGAGGAAAGAGGAAACTTGGAGAGGCTTCTCAGCTTCAAACACCTTGGACCCAGGATTAACTGAGACTGTAACGTATATTTTCCTTCACCCCTCTGAAGTTTCCAGCTCATTGCTTTAAAGAAATAACTCTTTGTGATCAATAAAACTTATTTTGAGTTATTTACAGCGTTTTGGGATTTTGAGAGTTCCAGTTTCCTATAGGAGGGCAAGAAGCAACCCCCTGGGGAAAGATGCCTCGTCCATGCCTCTTTCATTAGGAATTATAGCCCCCAGGCGCGATGGCACAAGCCAACAATGTGATGCTGCGGCAAAAAAAGCCAATGAGATTTTGGCCTGCATCAATAGAAGTATAGTGTCTAGATCCAGGGAAGTGATGCTACACCTCTATTCTGCCTTGGTTAGACCACACCTGGAATATTGTTTCCAATTCTGGGCACCACAATTGAAGAGAGATATTGACAAACTGAAATGTGTCCAGAGGAGGGTGACTAAAATCATCAAGGGTCTGGAGAACAAGCCCTATGAGGAGCAGCTTAAATAACTGGACATGTCTAGCCTGAAGAAGAGAAGGCTGAGAGGAGACATGATAGCCATGTATAAATATGTTAGAAGAAGTCATAGGGAGGAGGGAGCAAGCCTGTTTTCTGCTTCGCTGGAGATTAGGATGCAGAACATTGGCTTCAAACTACAAGAAAGAAGATTCCATCTGAACATTAGGAAGGACTTTCTGACTGTGAGAGCTGTTCAGCAGTGGAACTCCCTGCCTTCGAGTGTGGTGGAGGCTCCTTCCTTGGAATTTTTTAAACAGAGACTGGGTGGCCATCTGTCGGGGGTGCTTTGAATGCAATTTTCCTGCTTTTTGGCAGGGGTTGGACTGGATGGCCCACAAGGTCTCTTCCAACTCTATGATTCTATAGGGAAGGAGGAACTGAAATAAAACTATTTCATTCTACTCGTTTCTGCTATTATCATGTTCCTCATTCCTCATAGAAGGAATATTGCTTTGAATGCAATATTCCTACTTCTTGGCAGGGGGTTGGACTGGATGGCCCATGAGGTCTCTTCCAATTCTATGATTCTATGATTCCCTACCAACACCGACTGCCAATTTCATAAGGGGAAAAGCCTCATGTTCCTAATGAAAGGCCTCTAACTGAGTATATTTGCTCTACAAGGGTTTTGAAACTTAGAGAAGACATGACTAATACTGCATCTAAATAGACGTCACAGCCAAGACATTCCCAAAACCAAGTCTAACATGCCGCAAGTGTCTGCTTTGAGGCACTGCTGGGAATGGTAGCAGGGGAGATGGTAAGAGAACTCTCTCGCACGTTGCCGTCACCACATTAGGAAAAGAGACATTTTGGATCCATCCCCACATGCAGGCCAGCCCCCCAGTGACTCACAGATAATTATCCTTATGCTCAGGAGAAGGTTTTATGAGCAAGTTAAAGGCAGAGAAACCATTCCAGATGGTGGAGTCTGCCCAACTGGGTGATCAGCTGCCCACTGTGTTACAAGAACACAAAGCCTTGAAGGAGCTGTAGTGATGCAAGAGACAGTCTGGATAGCATCAGGCTCAAAGAAACAGGGGAATCAGGGCAATATTCTGAAGAGACAGGTGAAGTTGTGTCACGTTATTATCAATGACTCCTTTGCACAGGATTTCCTCCTGTCAAAGAGAAGATTAATGTCCTTACAGAGCTGGTCCTGTCAGATCTCCTTTTCATACAAAAATGTCCGAGCTTTGATTGATGCTGGTCCTATAATAATCTTCCGTGCTTAGATTGCTTTTGCTTTATGTCACCTCGACACAACCTTTACACATCTTAAGGACTGTGCAAACAAGATTAAAACAAGACGAAGGAACAGACCGGCATGTGGGAAAGGGCATCATGTGTAGAGCCGCGAAGGAGGAAAGGAGGAAACGTCGGCCAATTATACAGAAAGAATGGCGAAAGTTTACAAAAGCGTTCTTTATGAACACAGTGTAAGTAACCCTTTCCTTTCACATTTGAAACAAATGTGTTGAAACAAACAAGATTTGTTATACAATCAGTTTTCCACCTAAATGCTGTGAGGTAGACACATCAGCATTTAGGTGGAAAACTGACCTTAGGGAGAGCTGAGCGAAGGAAGATAGATGCTTTTGAGCTGTGGTGTTGGAGGAAAGTGCTGAGAGTGCCTTGGACTGCGAGATCCAACCAGTCCATCCTCCAGGAAATAAAGCCCGACTGCTCATTGGAGGGAAGGATACTAGAGACAAAGCTGAAGTACTTTGGCCACATCATGAGGAGACAGCAAAGCCTGGAGAAGACAATTATGCTGGGGAAAGTGGAAGGCAAAAGGAAGAGGGGCCGACCAAGGGCAAGATGGATGGATGGCATCCTTGAAGTGACTGGACTGACCTTGAAAGAGCTGGGGGTGGTAACGGCCGACAGGGAGCTCTGGTGTGGGCTGGTCCATGAGGTCACGAAGAGTCGGAGACGACTGAACGAATGAACAACACAACAGACACATCAGAGTGAAGCTATCTCTTTGGCAAGCCTGGGCCTCAATGCTACGTGACTCATTATATTTTATTTCTACGGCATCCAATAGCCTTTGGGCTGTGCAGTTCAGAACAATAAAGCTTTTAATGAAACCAGAAATGAACATGACATGGTGTTAAAAAAAACCCTTAAAATTATGAAATCAGGATAGAACCCAGTGATTTTGCAAATCGATATACCATGTTTGCTCCTTTTGGTTACAGCTCATGCGGACAACAGACAAGTGAGGATTATAGCTCATCATGCAGGGTTGGGCTGGAATTCAACCAAAACACTAGAGCATCTCCTGACTTTTTTTAACATGGGGTTGAATTGGTTAAAAAGCAGAAGTCCCTGGATGACATTTGAACATCTAGGAATAAATTTTGATCCACTTTGGTGAACAGGCCCAGTGTAGTCAAGCCCTCTGTGTTTTGTCTTCAAGTCGACTTACAGTGATCCCATGGATTTCATGGGCTGGATTTGCCAGTGCTTTCCTCTGAAATATAGTCCACAGCTCCTGTTGCTTCTTAGCCATCTCCCGCCCAACACTTAACCAGAGCTGACCTTGCTTAGCTTCCAAGATCATATGAGATCTTGTACTTTTAGGGTATTTAGTAGGGCTGGGCAACCACGGAAAAATTTGTTTCTAAACTCGATTCGTTTTTAGGGGGTTTTTGCGTTTCGATTTTTAAAAGAATTCCGAAATTTTTCTTTGAAAAAGTTCGAAATTTACGAAATTTCGGAAATTACGAAACAATTACGAATCGATTCGTTAATGGCGGACCCGACCGCGCAATACGCTAAAAAAACCTCCCAATGGGACAGGGGGAACTTCTGAAGCTTCCCTCTCCCTCTGTTGTTGACTGTTGGTGTGATAATTATATTTTTTTTTCACTGATAAAACAAACAACAACTATAAAACTTGCACCAGACATGCGGAAATAATAACGAAACGATTTCGAAACAATTACGAAACAATTACGAAACAATTACGAAACGAATTGAAAAATTCGTTTCGATTTTTAGTTGCTCCTGAATGGTTCAATATCGCTTCGTTATTAAAAAAAATAACGAATTAATAACGAATTACAAAATTAACGAACGAAACCGCCCAGCCCTAGTATTTAGGTGTACTGATGCCCACCAGATTGCAAACTAAAAGGCAAAAAGTAAAAAAATCAAAGACAAGAGGGATCCTCTCACCTCTGCAGGAGTCTACCGTATTCCATGCAGCTGTGGACAAGTCTACATAGGGACCACCAAACACAGCATTGCCCAAACACGAATAAAGGAACATGAAAGGCACTGCAGACTACTTCAACCAGAGAAATCAGCCATAGCAGAACACCTGATGAACCAACCTGGACACAGCATATTATTTGAGAACACAGAAATGCTGGACCACTCTCACAACCACCATGTCAGTCTACACAGAGAAGCCATTGAAATCCACAAGCATGTGGACAATTTCAACAGAAAGGAAGAAACCATGAAAATGAACAAAATCTGGCTACCAGTATTAATAAACTCAAAAATTACAACAGCAAAACAACAGAGAGTAAACAATCAGGCACATCAAATCACTCTCAACAAAAGAGAGCTAAAGAAATAAAAACAAGAGGAATTTATTGTATTAGTATAGAGGGTTAAATAAGTTGTGCATAAATCCTGCGTGGATTAGTGACGGAAGTCAAGGTGGTGGGTAGCACTGGGGTGGGTGGAGGGGTAACTGCATGGAGGGCTGTTTGTGTATGTGCGTTTCTTTGTGTAGGTGTATATTTTTGCAACATATATGGTTGGTGTATTGTTTTTTTGAAATAAAATAAATAAATAAATCTTTTTAAAAAATCACTCTCAACAAAAGAGTCCCCCCATGCACTTCCAAGCCATTAAATGCTCGTTAAGGTGGTCAGTTGAAACATTCACACCTAGCTCCAGCAGACAAAAGTCCTTTGTCCCACCCTGGTCATTCCACAGATATATAAACTCATTTTCCTACTTCCAACAGACCTCACTACCTCTGAGGATGCTTGCCATAGATGCAGGCGAAACGTCAGGAGAAAAATGCCTCTAGAACATGGCCATATAGCCTGAGAAAACCTACAACAACCCAGTAACAAAGTCTTTTTAAAAAAATCTTTGTTTCAGCACTTAGCCATTTCCGGGTTCTTTGTTAGACAAATAATACCTTCCCTGTCTTTTTAAATTTACAAATAATGCTTTTACTGCCTCGGCTTTGTTGAGAAAATGCACTGCTTATGCTCAAAGCACTGCATAATCTCAGATAAAAATATTAGCTAAAACTACCATATGGAGATTTAAGTTTTTCATTCCCTTTGCTGATTTAAAAACAATAAATACCAAATGTCTGATTGGTAATTGATAAACATGTTGTTTGGACAGAACCTTTGAAACCGAATTGCACTAGGAATGTCAGATTGTTAATAATGGGCCAATATTAAGCAGGATAAATGCTTGTTTGTGGTTTTTTTTTCTCCCTGCTTCTGAGAAAGGCAGTCAAATATAACAAGGCATAGCTCCTGTCATTGATAAAGTGTTTTTATTTCTAGAGTCTCTGTATGTTCCTTTGTTTTTTCGTTTTCTGCTCCCTTGTGTTTGCTGTTATCAAAGCAGATGTCCTTAAATGATTGTGACAAAATGGAAAAGCTTTAGGTTCCTTAATTGTTTCTATTTTTATTAGCAAAGCTCATAAAAGGCGGAATCCTTTCAGGGAAAGAAATGAGAACAATTAAAATTCAGGACTGAAACTGTACCACCTGCTCTTTACATGGAAAGAGGCTGTGCGTATAGAATACATTTGGAGGTGGGAAGCGGGGGAGACCTGAGCAAAAATGAGCATCCCTTCTGTTTTAGGAAAACGTATTGCATTATTCTTTCCTGCAGGCTTATATCTTATGTTGAGAACAGATGCAGCAAACAGACCACCCTGCTGAAGCACAATCCAGTTGGTGGTAACTTCTGTCAGGCTACCGGCCATGTTTTTTAAACCCAGAAACAATGAATGGTCTCTTCTGCAGCTGATGAAATAGCAGTTTTGCGTCATTGATTCCAATATTGATATACTACGACTTTGCTGAAGTGGCATTATAGAAGTCTCTCTCTACATCCCGACACACCATTATTCATGAAGTCTTTCGCCCCCAAAACCATTTAACAGGGGCACCACAAGCATAAAAGCGGGCTGCTGTTGGCTCTCTTTCCTGGGCTATCCAGAAAGCAGAAAGCAAATGTATTCACAATCAATAGAACTGGCACATCTTTTACATTTCAGCCTCATACATTTGAGGAAATTGGGTATTTCAATCTACGTTGTACCCTGGAGAATGGCTTTGGGAGAGGCAAGTTATAATTGTGTTGTTGTTGTTGTTGTTGTTGTTAGATCCCCAATTACTCCTGGATTCTTCGCTGTTCCCCAGTTCTCCTGGATTCATCGCTGAGCCTGGAACCCCAGGTTTCAGCGATAGTCAGGGGAGCATTCGCACAATTAAAACTTGTGCGCCAGCTGCGTCCGTACCTTGGGAGGGCTGACTTGGCCACGGTAGTACACGCTTTGGTTAGATCCCACTTAGACTACTGCAACGCTCTCTACGTGGGGTTGCCTTTGAAGACTGCCCGGAAGCTGCAGCAAGTCCAACGCGCGGCAGCCAGATTACTAAGGGGGCTGGGTACAGGGAGCACACCACTCCGCTGTTACGCCAGCTCCACTGGCTGCCAATTAGCTTCCGAGCACAATTCAAAGTGCTGGTGTTGACCTATAAAACCCTAAATGACTCCGGCCCTGTTTACCTCTCTGAACGTATTCTCCCCTACGAACCATCAAGATTATTAAGATCATCTGGACTGGCCCTGCTCTCGGTCCCACCTGCCTCGCAAGCACGCCTGGTGGGGACGAGGGACAGGGCCTTCTCGGTGGTGGCCCCGCGACTCTGGAACTCTCTCCCTCTGGAGGCCAGAACTGCCCCATCCATCCTAACATTTAGGAAACGGGTGAAGATGTGGCTGTGGAGTCAGGCCTTCGATGAATGAGGACCCTGGATGGAAGTTGATGTAGATCCATCTTAATAGGACGACTGACCACTGTAGTTTTATATATAGTGTTTTTAAAGTTGTTTTTGTAATTGTGATATATGATATTTTAATGAGTGTATATGTTTTTATGGCTGGAAACCAGGCTGAGTCCCTCAATGAGGTTGAGAAGCTCGGTATAGAAAACTGTGAAATAAATAAATAAATAAATAAATAAATACTCAGGGCCAGTTCACATTCTCATTTGGAGAATCTTCTTCCAAATGAATTTTCCCATTCACTGAAACGTACAGATCTACATGTCTACAAGGATACCAGATATTCATCAATATGTGTTTTTCCCCCCTGTATCTAAATACGAGGGGTATTTTTTAAGTAAGGTCCGTTTTGTTGTAGACACTAGTAGTTCACATGCATACCGCAACGAGCGCGTGCGTCATGTACCGGCATGCCTTAGGAACAACTGTGCTCAGTTTCCGCTCTGTAGCTAACCTGTACAGTTCTGTTCTGTGCTTTAAAAATATTTAAGACTATCAACTCACCCTCCGCATGTGAGGTTTGCTCAGTGATACGGTTTTTGTCAACATGGTAATTCCCATAATCTCCGGCCAACATGTCTGAGGAAAGTTGTGCTTAAACTGTATTGGGATTATATGTCCCTTCAGATGTTTTGCACTACAACCTCCTCAATCTCTTGCATATGACCCAAAATATCTGGAGCACAAAAACCCCCTTCTACCATGTTAGAGGCAAGGTAAATCTCACACAGTCTTAGGTTGAGGTACATATTGCTCTCTACATTCCCCATCAGCCCCAGCCAATATAGTCAATGGTGCATTATGATGTGAGTTGCAATGAAGCAAGATCTGGAGATCATGCAATCCTCAACCATACTCTACACTGTTTTTCAACTGGTGTATTGAGATCTGTTACTGACTTGATGCCTGACCTAAGATGGATCACAATCAAAGCACATATGTATGGCTGTAATTCCCCAGGTATTTATGGTAAAGGAAGTTTTTTTTTAAAAAAACAGAATGTTTTCACAGTGGAACTGTTGTAGGAGGGGTATTTTTAAAGTAAGGTCCGTTTTGTTGTAGACACTAGTAGTTCACGCGCATACCGCAACGAGCGCGTGCGTCCTGTACTGGCATGCCTCGGGAACAACTGTGCTCAGTTTCCGCTCTGTAGCTAACCTGTACGGTTCTGTTCTGTGCTTTAAAAATGTTTAAGACTATCAACTCACCCTCCGCATGTGAGGTTCGCTCAGTGATACGGTTTTTGTCAGCAAGGAACCTGCCTGCTGCAGAAATTCATCGACAGATTTGTCAAGTGTACGGTGATACTGTTATGAGTGAAAGCAAAGTGCGTAAGTGGGTACGACAATTCAAAGATGGCCGTGACAACGTCCATGATGAGGACCGCTCCGGTCGCCCTTCTTTGATTACAGACGATTTGGTGGCTTCAGCTGAAGCAAGGATTCGTGAAGAGGGTATTTTAAAATTGGTTCAGAGGTTTGAACAAACTTGGCAATCATGTCAAAAAATAGAGTGAAGTATGTACTTTCTGAAAATAAATTTACTTTTTTGAAATAAACTTTTGTTGTGTACTTATGTTCAAACGGACCTTACTTAAAAAATACCCCTCCTATATTCACAATATAGCCAGAGTGGCTTTTCAGTGATGGCCCCCTCCTTTACCATACCACGTGCCTATTTAAAAATGCAATTATTTAATCAAGCATGTGCTGATTTTTGTGCTTAGCTAAGTGAGAATTCTTTTCTCTTAGCATGGATAATTGTATTTCATGCTATTTATTTATTTATCATTTCAGGAGCAAACCAAAGCAGTTGTATTGCATTAAAAAACAAACAAACAAAACACAAAGTTTGCGTATTTGGTATTCTATTAAATGTCCTTTGACCAGTATCTGGCCACTTGGAGTGCCTCTGGTGTTGCCGCAAGAAGGTCCTCCATTGTGCATGTGACAGGGCTCAGGTTGCATTGCAGTAGGTGGTCAGTGGTTTGCTCTTTTCCACACTCGCATGTCGAGGATTCCATTTTGTAGCCGCATTTCTGAAGGTTGGATCTGCATCTCGTGGTGCCAGAGGACAGTCTGTTCAGCACCTTCCAAGTCGCCCAGTTTTCCGTGTGCCCAGGAGGGAGTCTCTCATTTGGTATCAGCCATTGATCTAGGTTCTGGGTTTGAGCCTGCCACTTTTGGACTCTCGCTTGCTGAGGTGTTCCAGCGAGTGTCTCTGTAGATCTTAGAAAACTATTTCTTGATTTAAGTTGCTGGAGTGCTGGCTGATACCCAAACAGGGGGTGGGACAGAGATGTCACTGCCTTGGTCCTTTCACTATTGGTTGCTACTCCCCGACGGATGTCAGGTGGTGCAATACCAGCTAAACAGTGTAATTTCTCCAGTGGTGTAGGGCGCAGACACCCCGTGATAATGCGGCACGTCTCATTAAGATCCACATCCACTGTTTTAGTGTGGTGAGATGTGTTCCACTCTGGACATGCATACTCAGCAGCCAGGCATATAGCCGGGGGTGGGGGGGGGGGCGCTTTGGGGACTTCACCCCCCCCCCCCGAAATTCTTATGGTGGTCCGCGAGAAGGCCTTACTGGTACATTATTTAAACTGTTATGTTTATTCATATCATGATCTGATCACCATGCTCAATATATCTCATATGCATGGGGGTATTGGGGTAACGATACAACAGGTTTGCTAGGGTAGACCCTCTTTCACTCAGACTCACCCCGCCCCGCCCCCCGAATCAAAATCCTGGCTACGGGCCTGTCAGCAGCAGAGTAGCAAACCGCAAGGGCAGATATCTTCACTGTATCTGGTTGTGATCCCCAGGTTGTGCCAGTCAGCTTTTGTATGATATTCTTTCTAGCCCCCATTTTTGCTTGATATTCAGGCAGTGGTATTTCAAGCTGATTGTTGTTTTAATGTAGTGTTTCTCAAGTTCTGCCCAATTCTATCATTGGTGAGGTTCAGAATGCTCTTTGATTGTAGGTGAACTATAAATTTCAGCAACAACTCTCAAATGTCAATGTCTGTTTTTCCCAAACTCCAACAGTGCTCACATTTGAAAACGTTGAGTATTCGTGCCAAGTTTGGTTCAGATCTATCATTGTTTGTGTCCACAGTGCTCTCTGGATATAGGTAAACTACAACTCCAAAACTCAAGATCAATGCACACCAAACCCTTCCAGTATTTTCTGTTGGTCATGGGAGTTCCGTGTGCCATGTTTGGTTCAATTCCATTATTGGTGGAGTTCATAATGTTCTTTGATTGTAGGTTAACTATAAATCCCAGCAACTATAACTCCAAAATGACAAAATCAATCCCCCCAACTCCACCAGTATTAAAATTTGGGCGTTCTGGGTATTTGCACCAAATTTGGTCCAGTGAATGAAAATACATCCTGCATATCAGATATTTACATTACGATCCATAACAGTGGCAAAATTACAGTTATGAAGTAGCAACAAAAATAATGCTATGGTTGGGGGTCACCACAGCATAAGGAACTGTATTAAGGGGTCGCTGCATTAGGAAGGTTGAGAACCACTGTTTTAATTAATCTTGTACAATATCTTCAAGCTTATAAGGCACAGTATATGGATATTGGAAATAAACTGAACAGTAAAAGGCTTTTTCCATATTTCTTAATATCCTGGGGGAGAAAACATACTTTTAGAAGTTCATGAGGATAGATTTTTCTCATTCTGATTATGAAAAATATATCTATCTCTTTCCCAGACTCCACATCAATCTATGATGTTAAGTAAATAGGAAATAAAATATGGAAGTACATTATAATATTGTTGCTATTTATTAGTGGCTTGCAACCGGCAATTTCTTTTTATTCCATCAGTCAATAAACACAGCAAGTAGTTTTCGCAGCAAAGGGCTTCATGAGAATAAAGTATTTCCTTTAAAATATTAATTAAACGTTTCAGTCAGATATTTAGACTGCGGTATTGATGGAATGAAATAGAAGCTGTATAAGATTCTCATTCATTATATGCGAGCGAGGAACGGGCTGAGTTTGCATACTATTTGAGATCATGAGAGGATGTTAAAAAAGTTGTATTGCAGTTGTTCCAATCCATTATTATTATTTATATAAATAAAAATGTAATGTTAGTTTGTGCTACCATCAGAACTCAAAAACCACTGGGGGAATTGACACCAAATTTGGACACAAGACACCTAACAGTCCAATTTATGTCCTCCACTCAAAAAAAATTGATTTTGTCATTTGGGAATTGTCGTTGCTGGGATTTATAGTTTACCTACAATCAAAGAGCATTCTGAACTCCACCAATGATGGAATTGAACCAAACTTGGGCCAAAATTACCTCACAGGACTTCCATGACCAACAGAACACACTGGAAGGGTTTGGTGGGCACTGACCTTGAGTTTGAGAGTTGTAGTTCACCCACATCCAGGGAGCACTGTGGACTCAAACAATGATGGATCTGGACCAAACTTGACACAAATATTCCATATGCCCAAATATGAACACAGATGCAGTTTGGAGGAAATCGACCTTGACATTTGGGATTTGTAGTTACTGGGATTTATAGGACGTTTCTGCCCTTTTTCAACCCTGGGACATGTGATGAGCTCCATGCCTCTCCATGTTTGAGAAGAGGTTGAAGTGTCCTACAAGGGGGAAATTTCGCAATGTGATGAGGTTGATGGCAGGAGTTCCCTCCTTTTGGGACACTTCTACCTCTTTTCAATCATGAAGGGCTCTGCATAACAGCTGGAAGTAGTTTAACTCATGTGATGAGCTCACTGCCTTTCCATGCTTGAAAAGAGTGATCCTGGACTCATCGCTGAGCCTGGAACTCCAGGTCTCAGCGGTGGCCGGGAGAGCTTTTGCGCAATGAAAACTTGTGCACCAGTTGCGCCCATACCTCGGGAAGTCTGATCTGGCCACGGTGGTCCACGCTCTTGTTACATCCCGAATAGACTACTGCAATGTGCTCTACGTGGGGTTGCCCTTGAAGACTGTTCGGAAACTTCAACTAGTCCAGCAAGCGGCAGCCAGATTGCTCACCGGAGCAACATACAGGGAGCATACCACCCCCCTGCTGTGCCAGCTCCACTGGCTGCCGATTCAGTTCCAAGCACAATTCAAGGTGCTGGTTTTGACCTACAAAACCCTGTACAGTTCCGGTCCAGTGTATCTGTCCGAACGTATCTCCCTCTACGTCCCACCTCGGAGTCTGAGATCATCTGGGGAGGCCCTGCTATCAACCCCACCACTGTCACAAGTGAGGCTGGTGAGAACGAGGAGCAGGGCTTTCTCAGTGGTGGCCCCTCACCTGTGGAACTCACTCCCGGGGGAAATCAGGACATCATCATCCCTCCTCGCCTTTAGGAGAAGGGTGAATACTTGGTTATGGGACCAGGCCTTTGGGCACTCCGGCAATTAAATCAGACAACCAGGCGAGTAAGACCAGCAGGATTGATGAAGTGGAACATAAAACTAGATCTATGAGTAGCGAACGCTGACCATGTAAGAGGAGAAACTGGCTTTGTAATTGGTTTTATTGATTTTATTGATCTTATGGTTATAATGTATATTTGGTGTTAACTGTGTATTGATGTAATTTTGTGTTTGATTGTTTTTATGATGCAGGTATCAAATTGTGCCTTGCTTTTGTAAGCCGCCCTGAGTCCCCTTCGGGGTGAGAAGGGCGGGGTAAAAGAACCCCAAATAAATAATAAATAAATAAATAAAGAGGCTGAAATGTCCTATGACTGGGAAATTTCTCAATGTGGTAAGGTGGTTGGTTAGTACAAAGGACTGAAGGTTTCCTTGATAGAGACAACTGGCTTAGCACCCTTGCCAAGGACCCAGCATTGTTTTATCATCAGCAGCGAAAACCAGAATTTGTGATACTGCAGAGAAAGAGGACTCAGAGGAATAGCGTGCCTCGTGGTAAAAGTCTCCTATTTTTAGAAAGGAAAAATGCCAAGGAAAAAAAACTCCTCTGACATTAAGTTTCCTAATACCCCATATTTGAAACCTAGGTAAAGCAGATGGTGAAATATAATGTATCCACTGGGAGTTAAATGGAATTTACTAGCTGTAGGGGACAGTAAAGTATTAGAAGGAAAGGTACAAAATAATGAAAGTACATTTGGTTCAACTTGCTTCTGATGAGGCATAAAATAAAATGTAAATAATTTCTGTTCAGGGGAAATTAGCATAATGGTTTTGGCATTTGCAACTCAAATGAGCCTGCATTTTCTAACCTAGATTTGCAAAGAAGAGTAACAGCATTTACCTGGATTTGCAAGAAGGATTATATCAATTCTATTATCACTGTCAGTAATGAAACACAACGTTGATACCATTAACACAGTGCAGAATAAAGAGAGTGTGATTAGTCTCAACTTGGATTTGTAATGAAAAAGAAAATAAAGAAAATGTTGTGGAGCTGGAAATGAGCACTGAAAAATGTAAGCGCTATTAACCCAAGCTTCCAATGCAGAAAAGTGTCAATATTACGAACATGGGTTTGCAATTAAATCAGTGTCAGTGGAGCTGACAAAAGAAGTTCATAATTAGGAAGATGTACTTAGCATTGACCTGGATTTTCAACAAAGAGCATGGCCAGGTTTTAATTTCTAACCATTTGATTTCTGCCTTGTATATGCGTCACCATTAGAGAACGCTATTATGAAGCCAAACAACTAATGCAAACGGGTGGCTGGGCACAATACAGCCAAATTCATAATGTGAAAATTGAATTTTCTGTTGAGTTGCTTTCATTGAAAACCTGGCTGTAGATTGGATAGTTTGATACTTAGCTCTCAAGCATTAGCCATTGCTTGTCTGCAGTTGTTACAAACACTCGTTTCCTTACTAAATCTGCAAACAGGGGCGGCTTGTCCATTACGCAAAGTAAGCGGTCGCAGTACACTTTTTTTTGCCAGGGTCCAGAGGCGCCTCTGTAAATGCCCCTCGACCGCCACTTGAGGAGTGCCCCCTCGGCTCACAACAGCCCTCGGCAACCCATTACACAAAGTAAGCATTTGCAGTATAGTTGACTTTGCCCAAGGGCGCTCTTGAGGCACTCTTGGGGAAAAATAGACCTTGACATATGCGAGTTATAGTTACTGGGATGTATAGTTCACCTATAATCAAAGAGCATTCTGAACTCCACCAATGATGGAATTGTACCAAATATGGCACACAGAACTCCCATGACGAACAGAAAATATATATCAATGATTGGTTTGGGGGGGGGGGGGCAAAATACTGTTTGCTTACCGTTGAAAATTACCTAGGGCCACCTCTGTCTGCAAGGACTCTCTTAATATTTGTAACTTCAGTATAATGTGTTACATGGAGTGGTAACTGGTTGTATGGCTGAACCCAAAGAGTGTTTACTAGGCATGGTTAGGTTCGATTGGAATCTTCGCAATTTGGACTAAAATTAGAAAGATTAGCTTTTTGAAGTGATTTCGAAGTTTTTGAAGAAACTGGAAGTCCCTTTGCTCTTCCAAAGCTGTTTCTGCCATTTCTGTTACAAATCAGTAAGCGAGCCAGAAATGATTCAGCTTTTCCCTGACTTCTGGTCCCTGGCTTCGACTCAAGCCAGAGAAGCATTTTAAACCAGCGTGAATGAATTTCCTTGCTTTGCTGTCCCTCCCACTTCAGTCTTACGCCAGAGAAGCCGTTTTAAACCAGCATGGATGAATTTTCTTGCTTTGCTGTCCCTCCCACTTCAGTCTTACACCAGAGAAGCCGTTTTAAACCAGCATGGATGAATATCCTTGCTTTGCTGTCCCTCCTGCTTCAGTCTTATGCCAGAGAAGCCGTTTTAAACCAGCATGGATGAATTTCCTTGCATTGCTGTCCCTCCCACTTACACCAGAGAAGCCGTTTTAAACCAGCGTGGATGAATTTCCTTGCTTTGCTGTCCCTCCCGCTTCAGTCTTACGCCAGAGAAGCCATTTTAAACCAGCATGGATGAATTTCCTTGCTTTGCTGTCCTTCCCACTTACACCAGAGAAGCCGTTTTAAACCAGCGTGGATGAATTTCCTTGCTTTGCTGTCCCTCCCGCTTCAGTCTTACGCCAGAGAAGCCGTTTTAAACCAGCGTGGATGAATTTCCTTGCTTTGCTGTCCCTCCCACTTCAGTCTTACACCAGAGAAGCCGTTTTAAACCAGCATGGATGAATATCCTTGCTTTGCTGTCCCTCCCGCTTCAGTCTTATGCCAGAGAAGCCGTTTAAAACCAGCATGGATGAATATCCTTGCTTTGCTGTCCCTCCCGCTTCAGTCTTATGCCAGAGAAGCCGTTTTAAACCAGCATGGATGAATTTCCTTGCTTTGCTGTCCTTCCCACTTACACCAGAGAAGCCATTTTAAACCAGCGTGGATGAATTTCCTTGCTTTGCTGTCCCTCCCGCTTCAGTCTTACGCCAGAGAAGCCGTTTTAAACCAGCGTGGATGAATTTCCTTGCTTTGCTGTCCCTCCCGCTTCAGTCTTATGCCAGAGAAGCTGTTTTAAACCAGCATGGATGAATTTCCTCGCTTTGTCCCCCCCCCCCCCCCGCATTTTATGGAGTAAAACAACTACTTTCAAAGTAAAGACCACCCAATGAAACAGGAAATAACACTTTCAAACCATTATTGGGAAGTTTCAAAAAGTTTTGAACATTTTTTTTCTAAGAAAATCGGAATTGATTTTCCCCCTACATCCCCCTACATCCGAAACAAGTTTTGAACCATTTTTTTTATCAAACAAGCCTAGTGTTTACTAATGGCTCCTCCTCGTCCTGGAGAGAAGTGACCAGTGTTATGTCCCAGGGTTCTGTCCTGGGTCCAATGATATTCAACATCTTTATCAATGCCTTGGCAATGGAATAGAAGGCTTGCTTATCAAGTTTTCAGATGACACAAAATTGGAAGGTATAGCTAAAAGCCCAGACGAAAGGATCAGAATTCAAAATGACCTCAACAGATTAGAGAGTTGATTGAGTGGGACTATTACTTCCTTTGAAAAACTCAGCCGCTATCAAAACCTCAAAATCGAACTGCAAAGGCTCTGGCATAAACCAGTACAGATGGTCCCAGTGGTCATTGGCACCATGCCAAAAGATCTCAGCTGGCATTTGGAAACAATAAACATTGACAAAATCACGATCTGTCAACTGCAAAAGGCCACCTTACTTGAATCTGCGCGCATCATTCAAAAATACATCACACAGTCCTAGCCGCTTGCAAAGTGTTCAACTTACAAATTTTTGATACGAAATCCAGCATAGAGATCTTGTTTGCTGTGATGTACTGTGTTTTTGTGTCAATATAATAATAATAATAATAATAATAATAATAATACCTGGGTTGTAGGTTTTTTCGGGCTATATGGCCATGGTCTAGAGGCATTCTCTCTTTACGTTTCTAGACCATGGCCATATAGCCCAAAAAAACCTACAACAACCCAGTGATTCCGGCCATGAAAGCCTTCGACAATACATTGAATAATAATAACCATCACCATCATCATCACAACATGTTTAAGTAGGTGATGACGGTAATAATAATAATAATACTAATAATAGCAGTAGTAGTTGTATCATAATTGTATCATTGTTGCTTCTCCCCTGCCCCAAATCCACAGTACACATGAAGATACAAAAACATTCTGGTCAATTCAGATGTTGACAGAAACGTTCACTTTCACATGTTCTCCACGAAAGTATTCCTTCTAGGTTTGCTGTCTCATTGCAATGTATAAACTGCCTTACCTTTCGCTTCCCCTTTGCTCTCTTGATTAGTTGTATCTACTTCAGGGACCTGCATTTCCCCCTCCTTCACTGTCTCCTCCGGTGTTATCAAAGCATCTGAAAAAGGAGAATGTAGGGAATATGGATCAAAACTCACAAGTTTAGCCAACAGCATAGTAGAAATTTCAAGATGAGAAATCAGAAATGAGAATCACCCGAAATGCTACAGCTATTATTTTAAGTAGAAATCATTTGGGATACTGTAGTTATTTTTGGTTTTGGTTTGAATACCACACCCCAAAGTCTTGTGATGAAATTACATAATGTCAACACCTAAGAAAGTATTTTTTGGCCAAATGTATCCTTTTTTGCGATTTCTCCTTTATCTTGCTCCCAAGTCAGAAAATACCTTCTGTTTCCATGTTGGTGGCCTGAGACTCTGTCTGAGTGTTCATGTCAACTTCACTGGATTCATTCTCAAGTCCTTTTGCTAGAAAACATTGAAAGATCGTGTCAATACAGTAGACATGCCCACATAATTTTAACAGTCATAAAATGTAAATATGCAAGAGAAAAGCAACAGAAGCAAAACTCACATGTTCTTTGAATATTGAGAGCTATCTAGAGAATGAATAGGATACATCTCCAATCAGGGTGCATCTACACTGCAGAATTAATGTAGTTTGAGACCATTTAAACAGCCATGGCTCAACATCATGGCGTCCCGGGATTCATAAGTTTGGTGAGGTACCAGAACTCATTGGCAGAAAAGGCTCAAGACCTTTTAAAATAATTCCCATGGTTCCATAGCACTAAGCAATGGCAATAGAAGTGGGGCCAAACTAATGTAAAGTCCTTCACTAAACTAATCCTTTCAAGTTGCCCAGTCTTCTGTGTGCCCAGGGGAGAGTCTCTCATTGGGTATCAGCCATTGGTTGAGGTTCTGGGTTTGAGCCTGCCACTTTTGGACTCTTGCTTGCTGAGGTGTTCCATCTAGTGTCTCTGTAGATCTTAGAAAACTATTTCTTGATTTAAGTCGTTGACGTGCTGGCTGTTATCCAAACAGGGCATGAGCTGGAGATGTCTCTACCTTGGTCCTTTCACTATTGGCTGCTACTTCCCGGCGGATGTCAGGTGGTGCAATACCGGCTAAGCAGTGTAATTTCTCCAGTGGTGTAGGGCGCAGACACCCCGTGATAATGCGGCATGTCTCATTAAGAGCCACATCCACTGTTTTAGTGTGGTGAGATGTGTTCCACACTGGGCATGCATACTCAGCAGCAGAGTAGCACAGCGCAAGGGCAGATGTCTTCTCTGAATCTGGTTGTGATCCCCAGGTTGTGCCAGTCAGCTTTCGTATGATATTGTTTCTAGCACCCACTTTTTGCTTGATGTTCAGGCAGTGCTTCTTGTAGGTAAGAGCACGGTCCAGAGTGACTCCCAGGTATTTGGGTGTGCTGCAATGCTCCAGTGGGATTCCTTCCCAGGTGATCTTCAGAGCTCGGGATGCTTCTCTGTTCTTGAGATGAAAGGCACATGTCTGTGTTTTAGATGGGTTGGGGATCAGCTGGTTTTCCCTGTAATAGGCAGTAAGAGCACCTAGAGCTTCAGAAAGCTTCTGTTCCACCATCTCAAAGCTCCCTGCTTGAGCAGTAATGGCACGATCATCTGCATAGATGAAGCTCTCTGTCCCTTCTGGCAGTGGCTGGTCATTTGTGTAGATGTTGAACATGGATGGAGCAAGCACGCTCCCTTGAGGCAGGCCGTTCTTCTGTTTCCGCCATCTGCTTCTCTGGCCCTGGAATTCGACAAAAAAGCTCCTGTTTGGTAGCAGGTTTCCTATGAGGCGGACTGGGTGACTTGGAAGGTGCTGAACAGATTGTGCTCTGGCACCACGAGATGCAGAGCCAACCTTGAGAAATGGGGCTACAAAGTGGAATCCACGACATGCGAGTGTGGGGCAGAGCAAACTACAGACCACTTGCTGCAATGCAACCTGAGCCCTGCCACATGCACAATGGAGGACTTTCTTGCAGCAACACCAGAAGCACTCCAAGTGGCCAGATACTGGTCAAAGGACATTTAATCAACTACCAAACTCACAAATTTTGTATTTTGTCTGTTTGTTTGCTTTGTTCTGTTAGAAATGTAATATAATTGACTGGTTGCCCTGACACGACAAAAAAATAAACTAGTCCTTTAGTTGAAATAGGAGCTTTTACTCATATTATGTGGTGGGAAGGGAAGGAAACTTATAATTGCAATAATTTCAGGACTCAATATGATTACAATATGATTTTGGATCAATATTCTTATTAACAAGTTAACTGGAAGGCCTGAATCTGTTTTGCTTACGTTAGAGATTGTGCGGCTCAAATCAAACGATTTGCAAATAGCTATTCACTGAAGTTTATGGATGTTTCCCCCTGGCTTGGAAAAGAAAAGTTTGCTTACCACGTGAGGAAAAAAGTTGACTTTTTTAAACTAAAAGAACTTGTGGTCCCACCAGATTAATTACTAGGACTCTACTGAGAATTTTGATAAAAAACATACCATCAGCTTGATCTTGTTCACAGATTGTTTGAGGCATCGGATTGTGCTCTTGCGTAGCTCTGGAATCTTGAGAGGATTCTAACAGAAAAATAAAACAAATATAGCTGAAGTGGATTCTCTGTGGATTTTTGAACAAACAAGCTTTATATAGATCATTTGATAGCTCCAAAGGTATAGAAAGCAATACCTCCCCCCACAAAAAAACCCACATCATATCCTCCTAAATTAGAGTTAATATAATCTCAGTATTTTCCAAAGAAAAGTCATACAATAAAGTGTAAATGTATATAGCACACATAAATGGATCTAGTTATCTATTTGCCTACACGAAAAGAACTTGGTAACATTTTGCCTCATTTTCGTAAAACTTTGTCACACTTTGGCGTAATTTTCAAAAAGACACCAATGCACCAAGTCATAGTCATGTAATTACTCAAACTACCAAGGCAGAGAACAGAGTGAGACCCCTTTTTGTTTTCTCGGGGACTTTCCAGACAGGCCATATATCCCAGAATCTGATCCCAGGTTTTCTGTTCATCCCAGATTATCTGTCAGTGGGGACGCAACAACAACAATTTTTATTGATTAGCTAGTTGGTCTTATCAAAAACAGACAGTGCAAACACAACATACAACATACGTCTGGTCCTATTAAAACAGAATACAAAAATATAGGATATATATGGGGATATATGGGGACTCATATAATCCAGTTTAAAGCAGAAAACCTGGGTTGAAATCCTGGGATATAGGGCTTGTATGGAAGGGCTCTTACTGATTCCTCAAACACACCTCACTCATTTGTGCCAAATGAATTTACCTAGGTGAGGAAAAGTAAAGAATTACAATTGGGATTGTTTCATTTTGACAAAACTACCAGTAGTCCATGCCAACGGCAAACCAATTGCGTTCCATGCAGTCATGCCAACCACATGATCTTGGAGGCATCTATGGGCAATGCTGGGTCTTCGGCTTAGAAATGGTGATGAGCACCAATGCCCAGAGTCGAACTAAACTAGTCTTAATGTCAAGGGAAATCTTTACTTTTACCTTTACCAGTGGTCTTTGGTGGAAAGAGGCTGAAGTAAGGGTCCCCATCTCAACCAGACCCCCATCTATGTGGGCCACAAACTGCCCCTAGACAAAAGCTATATTGGTCTTCTCCAGCAAAGCTATCATGGAGGTCTAAAAGGAAGAGCTCCCCTTGTTGTGCTCAGGACTAGTAGCCTTGTCAATTTAGGTCCCGGGGAAACAGAGACAAATCGGAAAAATCAGGACTTCTTTTTTTATCATTTCCAAAGGTATTGGCTTTCTACGCGGATGTAAAGTAGGAGACCCAGAACTACGTAAAAGATGTGAACTCTTCATATTAACCTTAACACATTGTGGACCAGTACTACAAAACAGACAATCGATCAACATAAAAAAATAAAACCATGGTCCAGACTTCCTGATCTGCTAAAAATGTCCCAATGTGTCACCCCCGGTGGCACAGTGGGTTAAACCCTTGTGCCAGCAGGACTGAAGACCAACAGATCATAGGTTTTAATCCGGGGAGAGGCAGATGAGCTCCCTCTATCAGCTCCAGCTCCTCATGCGGGGACATGAGAGAAGCCTCCCACAAGGATGATAAAAACATCAAATCATCCAGGCGTCCCCTGGGCAACGTCCTTGCAGACGGCCAATTCTCTCATACCAGGAGACACTCCTGACACGACAAAAAAAAAAAAAAAAGCAACAATGTCCTTTTCTCTACTCAACATCAGGAGCCAGAGGTGTAGCTGTGTAAAAATCCACAACCCTTCACATAGTGATAATAAAAGTAGGGGTCCATGGAGCAGAACCATTGGCTGGCAGTTCCTGAAGAATTTCCAAGAAAGAGCTAAACAATTCTAACTGATAGGTAGAAATAAAGAAAATTGCAAAATAGCCATTCCACTACACAGAGGTGCCCCTAGGTAATTTTCAACGGTAAGCAAACAGTATTTTGGTGCCCCCTCGCCCCCAACCTTTTACTGATATATATTTTCTGTTCATCGTGGGAGTTCTGTGTGCCATATTTGGTTCAATTCCATCATTGGTGGAGTTCAGAATGCTTTTTGATTGTGGGTGAACTATACATCCCAGTAACTACAACTCGCATATGTCAAGGTCTATTTTCCCCCAAGAGCACCTCAAGAGTGCCCCTGGGTAAAATCAACTATGCTGCAAATGCTTACTTTGCGTAATGGGTTGAGCCGCCCCTGCCACTACATCAGCTTTAGAAACACTGCCTTACCAAATAATTGGCACAGTTAAGCCTAACGCAGATGTGAAGAGTCTGCATACCATTATTTTTGCCAACGTTTAATGTGCCATCCCTTGTGTTGGATAGATATATGTTATCACCTCATTTGATGAACATAGGATTTATGTATTTAGTCCCATGTTACCATTCCTAGCAAATTTTCAGAGATGTATAGGCATTACTATGTACGTTCAAGACAAAGTAAGGAAAGTGACCGAAAACTACCAAATGCACAACTGCTACAAAAATAGCCACATAAGGAGATACTTTTGTCTTGCCTCTTCATTCAGTCATTCATACATTCATTTATCTAACTTGCATTCCAGTTTTCTCTTAATACCAGGACTCACAATAAGTTTAAAAACAGATACAGAATAAAATAATGGTGTTAAAAAGCAATTAATTGATACTATCCAAGTCCTGTAGAATTAAAATATATGCAAAAAGAGTAAATCTATCAAAATCTCTTTTGACAGCAGTTAGTCTACTGCTAGAACGTTGCTAAAAATCAAAACATCCGGGCATCCCTGGATTTGCAGACGGCCAATTCTCTCACACCAGAAGTGACTTGCAGTTTCTCAAGTCACTCCTGACACGACCAAAAAAACCCCAACCTGGCCTAAAAAGGTCTTTGTCTGGTGGGGGAATATCTATCTATATAAAAATGCTCTGTGCATAATGAGTACCTTAAAAACAAAAGAACCAATGAATGAAAGTACACCAAATTTGGCAATAAAACGTTTCACAACACAAGGAGTGACCATCACTCAAGAAATTACAATTTTGTCATTTGGGAGTTGTAGTTGTTGGGATTTATAGTTCATCTACAATCAAAGAGCATTCTGAACTCCATCAACGATTGAATTGAACCAAACTTGGCACACAGAACTTCCATGACCAACAGAAAACATTGGAAGGGTTTGGTGAGCATTGACCTTGAGTTTGGGAGTTGTAGTTCACCTACATCCAGAGAGCACCATGGACTCAAACAAGGATGGATCTGAACCAAACTTGGCACAAGCACTCAATATGCCCAAATATGAACACAGATGGAGTTTGGGGAAAATAGACCTTGACATTTGGGAGTTGTAGTCACTGGGATTCACAGTTCACCTACAATCAAAGAGCATTCTGAACCCCACAAATGACAGAATCGGGACAAACTTCCCACACAGAACCCCCATAACCAAAAGAGAAAATACTTAAGGCCATCCAATCCAACTCCCTTCATCAGGGCAAGAAAACATAATCAAAGTACTCCTGACAAAGAGCCATCTAGCCATAGATATAGATAGATAGATAATGATTCACACACAGAGAGATATAGTATCATAGATTTCAAAGGGACCCTTAAAGAAGGACAATGATATGTTGCATGTTCCAGGGTGGGCAAACCAGACACTCTCCACATCAACACAAACAAAGAAACAGCAAGAAATATTGTTTACCACAAGCATAAAGAAATTACATATACTATTATAAACCAACACTTTCTCATTACTTTATTTCCCAGATCAACAGACTGAGCCACAGCAATGTGTGGCAGGGGACAGCTAGTTCTGTATAAATAGCCAGCCTCCCCCAGCTTGGAAGCCTCCAGATGTCTTAGCGATGCCAGCTATGGGATTTGAAGTCAAATGTATCTGGAGGAAGGCCCTTCTATACCAACATGCCCATAATGCTACTAAAGCTCAAAGTGTCACTTCTATAAATTTGCATTTTATACAAGTTTATTTCACAACGGGCAACAGGCCAGAGAATAGCATGGAAGCATCAGCTTCCGAAGCCTGCCAAAAACCATCTTTGTGGGATATATGAGAAACCTGGGTAGTTAACATCTGATCCAAATTTAATAATCTGTAAAGCAGGTATGCATCGAAAGTTTGTGATTTTAATTAACTGCAAATAATTCCCCAAGGCAAATATTTAATTACCTCCGCAGCTTCTTGATGGAAATTGCAATAAGTTTACAAAGTCAACTTTTGAAGTCGAACTGTACGTATACACATTTTTCAAATTATCTATGGTAAAGCTTCTCAAACTAATCCGCTGAATATTATTAATCTTTTTTTTATATAATAAAATAAAATAGATAGCCTCTCTTGCCAATAGCCATCAAAATAATACAGAGGGAGACATTGGAATTAAATCACAGAAGCAGAAAAAGCCGAAAGGCCATCCAGGTAGTCTGAACAACTTCGACAACAGCATATTGCAAGCAATGAGCAGGTGCGCTTCAGAAAGGAGCCTGCAGGGCAAACGTCCAGCCTTTTCAAGCAAGCCAAGCCACAAGGAAGGACAAACAAAAAGAACAGGAGATAAAGTGCCACAGTATAACTGTCGTCAATAAATAAACCTATGCATCTAGCCCAGTGGTGGGAAATGCACAGTTCTCCAGATGTTGCAGAACTGCAACTCCCAGCCATTCTATGCCAATGGTATGGAAGCTGGCAGGGCTTTATAGGTTAAAGCCAGCACTTTGAATTATGCTTGGTAGCAGATTGGCAACCAGTGGAGCTGGCGTAGAAGATAGGCTTGGGCAATCAAGAAAAAAATTGGTTCTAAACTCGTTTTGTTTCTAGGGTGCGCTAGCGTTTCGAAATTCTGAGGACTTCCGAAATTTAAGATTTCAAAATTTTGAAATTTCGTAAATTACGAATCGATTCGTTAATGGCGGACGCGATTGCGCAATATGCTAAAAAAACCTCTAAATGGAACAGGGGGAACTTCTGAAGCTTCCCTCTCTGTTGTTGATTATAATATTATTATATTATTGTATATTATATTGTTATTATATATTATATATTATATTATATATTATTATATTATATTATAATATACAATTATAATATAATATAATATACAATACTGTAATATAATAGTATTATAATAATATAATATAATATAATATAATATATAATATATATTATATTATATTATATTATATTATATTATATTATATACTAGCTGTACCTGGCAACGCATTGCTGTGGCATAGAGTGAGGGTATGAAAAATAAAGTAATGAGAAATTTTGGGCAAGAAGGATGCCAGGAGAAAGAGGAGGGAGGGGGGGAATGTGGGATTTGCCAGCTGGAAGGAAAGAAGGAAGGAAGGAAGGAAGGAAGGAAGGAAGGAAGGAAGGAAGGTAGCCCAGTGCAGCCCAGAGTGAGGCAAGAAGCATGAGGAAAGAGGAGGGAAGCAGCAGAGCAAAGGGACCGGAAGTGGGGTAAATGCGAGATTGTAAAACTTGCACCAGACATACGAAAATAATTACGAAATAATTACAAAATAATTACAAAATAATTACGAAAATTGGAAAAAATTGTTTCGATTCTTAATTATTCCTCACACTATTCCTGCATGGCTCGATATTGGATCGTAAGCTAATTTAAATACGAATCAATAACGAATTACGAAATTAACGAACTGGATCGCCCAAGCCTAGTAGCAGAGGGGTTGTATGCTCTCTGTATGCTGCTCCAGTGAGCAACCTGGCTGCCATCCATTGGACTGCTTGGACCTTCCGAGCAGTCTTCAAAGGTAACCCCACGTAGAAGAAGGAGGAGGAGGAGGAGGAGGAGGAGGAGGAGGAGGAGAAGAAGAAGACCTTTATTTTTCTACCCTGCCTCCATCTCCCCGAAGGGACTCGGGGCGGCTTACATGGGGCCCAAGCCCAGGCAGAATACAGTTAAAATAAAGCAATAATAATTAAAACAACATAATGTGTTTCAGTAAAATATTTGGGATGTAGCAAGAGCATGGGCCACCATGGCCAAATCTGACTTCCCAAGGTATGGGCACAACTGGCGTACAAGTTTTAATTGTGAAAAAGCTCCCCTAGCCACCACTGAGACCTGGGGTACCAGTCTCAGTGATGAGTCCAGGGTCACTCCCAAGCTGCGAACCTGTGTCTTCCCATCCAACACAGGCTGTAACCCTATGCCCTGTTTGGCCTTGCAACTGACCAGGAGGACCTCTGTCTTGTCTGGATTCAATTTCAATTTATTCACCCTTAACTAGACTGTCACAGCTGCCAAGTACCAGTTCAGGACCTGAACAGCCTCCTTAGTAACAGGTGGGAAGGAGTGATAGAGCTGAACATCATCCGCGTACAAGTGACATCTCACTCGAAAACTCTGGAATATTTTCTCCCAGCGGCTTCATGTAAATGTTAAACACCAGGATTGCTTAAATGTTAAGCATTGTGGCGCAGCTGGCTGAGTGTCAGCTGCATTAAGATCACTCTGACCAAAAGGTCATGAGTTCGAAGCCCGCCCGGGTTGGAGTGGGTTTCCAACCAATTGTGTGTAACCTGTTGTCGACCTTTGCAACCCGAAAGACAGTTGCATCTGTCAAGTAGGAAAATTATGTACCACCTTAAAAGTGTGGGGAGGCTAAATTAACTGATTTATGAGGCCATAAAGAAGACTCCAGCAAAGCATTCCAGCGGGGAAGCACGCGGGGAATGCGAAAGTGCTTAATCAGCATCGCAGATGGATGATGAAAGCGACAGTTCCCCTGGTGGCCCGAAAAAGTTAAATAGCCTCTGTGTATGTCTGTATATGTTTGTATGTCAAAAATTGGCATTGAATGTTTGCCAGATATGTGTACACTGTAATCTGCCCTGAATTCCTTGTGGGGTGAGAAGGGCGGAATATAAAAGCTGTAAATAAATAAATAATAAATAACATAGGGGACAACATAGTTAAACAACAAATATTAAACATTCACACTTGCTTCAAACAGACAAGGGTTCTTTTTCCCACCCTGGACATTCCACAGATACCTACATACACCCCACTTGCCTCATTTCCAACAGACATCTGAACAAACTTTTTAGGATGCCTGCCACAGATGCAGGCAAAACTTCAGGAAAGAATGCTACTGGAACATGGCCATACAGTCTGAAAAACTAACAGCAACCTAGTGAAAAGCAAAGATACAGAATGGTGGACGCCTGGCTTGATAGCAATACGTGTGAAAAAGATCTTGGAGTCCTCACGGACAACAAGTTAAACATGGGCTAACAATGTGATGTGGCGGCAAAAAAAGCCAATGGGATTTTGGCCTGCATCAATAGGAGCATAGTGTCTAGATCTAAGGAAGTAATGCTACCCCTCTATTCTGCTTTGGTTAGACCACACCTGGAATACTGTGCCCAATTCTGGGCACCACAATTCAAGAGAGATATTGACAAGCTGGAATGTGTCCAGAGGAGGGCGACTAAAATGATCAAGGGTCTGGAGAACAAGCCCTAAGAGGAGCGGCTTAAGGAGCTGGGCATGTTTAGCCTGAAGAAGAGAAGGCTGAGAGGAGATATGATAGCCATGTATAAATATGTGAGAGGAAGCCCCAGGGAGGAGGGAGCAAGCTTGTTTTCTGCTTCCTTGGAGACTAGGACGCGGAACAATGGCTTCAAACTACAAGAGAGGAGATTCCATCTGAACACGAGGAAGAACTTCCTGACTGTGAGAGCCGTTCAGCAGTGGAACTCTCTGCCCCGGAGTGTGGTAGAGGCTCCTTCTTTGGAAGCTTTTAAACAGAGGCTGGATGGCCATCTGTCAGGGGTGATTTGAATGCAATATTCCTGCTTCTTGGCAGGGGGTTGGACTGGATGGCCCATGAGGTCTCTTCCAACTTCTATGATTCTATGATTCCGGCCATGAAAGCCTTCAACAACAATTTTTGAAAATGTGCAGAGAAGGAAATCCCTTCACTTTTGTAGGCAATTGGTTCCATTGCTGAACCACTCTTACTTTCAAGAATTTCCTTCTCATGGTCAATTAAAATCTCTCTCTTAACATCTAACCAAGTTCATATGAAAATTGCACCTCTTCAGAATGAATGAGGACTTCATTAGAAATGATGGATTATGAATAAATTACTGTACAGGGATGAGGAAATTAGCTTCCTTTCATAAAAAAAGAGTACACCTGAAGTTACTAGCTGTATTTAAATACTAGCTGTATTTAAAAGCTTTACTAAACAAAGGAGGCAAGAGGCAGGAAAGCTTGGAACTGTGTAGGATTTGCCTGATGTAGTTGCCTTAATCTGTGGAATAGTAGCACTGACCCTATTTGACATTGCTCTCTTCTTTACCTTGCCAGTGCCCACTTTAGTCTAGACCAGGCTCGTAGACAGGATTTTGATTCAAGGGGGGGGGGGGGGATTGACACCAAATTTGGACACAAGACACCTAACAGTCCAATTTATGTCCTCCACTCAAGAAAATTGATTTTATCATTTGGGAATTGTCGTTGCTGGGATTTATAGTTTACCTACAATCAAAGAGCATTCTGAACTCCACCAATGATGGAATTGGGCCAAACTTAGCACACAGGGCTCCCATGACCAACAGAAAAATACTGGAAGGGTTTGGTGGACACTGACATTGAGTTTGGGAATTGTAGTTCACCCACATCCAGAGAGCACTGTGGACTTAAACAATGATGGATCTGGACCAAACTTGGCACGGATATTCCATATGCTCAAATATGAACACAGATGGCGTTTAAGGGAAATAGACCTTGACATTTGGGAGTTGTAGTTGCTGGAATTTATAGTTTACCTACAATCAAAGAGCATTCTGAACTCCACCAATGATGGAATTGAACCAAACATGGCATACAGGACTTCCATGGCCAACAGAACACACTGGAAGGGTTTGGTGGGCATTGACCTTGAGTTTGGGAGTTGTAGTTCACCTACATCGAGAGAGCACTGTGGACTCAAACAATGATGGATCTGGACCAAACTTGACACAAAAATTCCATATGCCTAAATGTGAACACAGATGCAGTTTGGAGGAAATAGACCTTGACATTTGGGATTTGTAGTTACTGGTATTTATAGTTTACTACAATTAAAGAGCATTCTGAAACCCACAAACGACAGAAATGGGGCAAACTTCCCACACAGAACCCTCATGACCAACAGAAAATACTTAAGGCCATCCAGTCCAACTCTCTTCACCAGGGCAAGAAAATGTAATCAGAGCCCTCCTGACAAAGAGCCATCCAGTCATAAATAGATAGATATGATATGATTCTCACACACATACACAGATATAGTATCATAGATTTGAAAGAGACCCTTAAAGAAGGACTATGATATGTTGCATATTCCAGAGTAGGCAAACCAGACACTCTCCACATCAACACTGACAAAGAAACAACAAGAAATACTGTTTACTCACAAGCATAAAGGAATTACATATATTAGAAACCAACACTTTCTCATTACTTTATTTTCCAGATCACCAGACTGGGCCACAGCAACGCGTGGCAGGGGACAGCTAGTTAATAATATTTTTCTTAATGTCCTTTTACTTCATAAAACTAGTGGACGACCCATTGTTTCCTGAGAGAAAGATGCACTGTCCATCCTAGACTTGGGAAAATATTTTGTAGCGGCCTCCAGAACTGAGAGTGAATCTTATCCTGTCTAAAGATGTAAGGAGTCTTCGTTTTATTTTATTCATCTATACCATGTCTGAAAGAAATCAGCTTCTGAGAGTCAAGGCAATGTTATTTAATCTGCCAAGAAAGGACATATTACATCGCTATGCAGATTCTGACTTTCAAAATCGTTAAGGTCAAGACCATATTGAAAAATCTCCTCCTCAAATGCAAATATTAAATCAAATATTCAAGCCTAAGGGCCTAAGGAGAGATTTACTTTTAAGATTAACTGGAATAAAAGAAAGGAAGCTAGTAAACCCACATTCATAAAGAAAATCCAGTTAATAGAAAATGTATGACAAGTGTAAAAAGATTAGCTTAAATATATAGTTGGGGAGGGTGGATACACTTTTATGACGAATGTTAAGGACAAGTCTTCTGCCCTTTTTCAGGGAATCCAAAAAACAAGTACAGAAGTAGCACAGCCAGTGGTCCTATCTCTAACTTTCAACTAGAGGATATTTCTGTGATAAGACAATTCTGACACATTTCTGTGTTCTACCTCATGAATATCTAGGAGCATATTGGACTCCCGAGATTACACATCAAAAGCATTTATGTTTGCTATTTTCTTCTGATCAGTGAAGTGGAACTCAAATTGCATCAAACTTAAGTATGACTCATTGTTTCATTATATTTCCAAATTGTTTTTAAAACCCTAGACTGTGGCCAGTGGTGATGGGGAACATCTAATCAAGTCATGATGTCTAATTATTTTCGTTTCAAAGAGGCCATAAGATCTACTTCTTTACATCTGTTGACTTTGTTGCTTATTTCTTTTATATCTTTCCTTTCCTCTAAGGAATGTTACGTTATGTTGAAAGAGTCAAAGTCGAGGAGGAGGAAAGGTGGGACCATCTCAAGAACTTAGTGAGTTCTTGACTTAATGAACGGGTACCACCATTCCTTCTGATTTCTGATCTATTAAATCCCATGTTTTTCCTTCTTTCTATACCAAGTAAGTCAGCAATATTCAAATGAAAAAATAATCAAGGGCTGACTATTGACTAGATATACAGTCACTGTCCAAGTTGGGTCCTACATATCTTACTTCTTTTCTAAAGTGTAACATCATCATCATCATCATCATCATCATCATCATCATTTAATTACTTATTAATTGCCCTCCATCCAAGATGCTCTAGGTGATTTACAACCTAAAATTGTAAAGGATAAAAATACATACATACAGATATTGATAAAATTAACATAGATCAAAAGCTCTAGTAAAAAGGTCTTAAGTGCTAGAGTAAAAGGCCCTAAGTCATGCATGGCTCTCATGTAGGGTGGCAAGGAATTCCATAAGACGGGGCAGAAATAGAAAAAGCTCTGCGTCTGGTCCTTTCCAAGTGCACTTCTCTAGGACCCGGTATATAAAGTAAGTCACGTTGAGATGGTCGTTGTGACCTCCGATGATAGGAGAATGAGAGACGGTCCCTAAGATACAATGGACCCTGGCTGTGAAAAATTTTAAAGGTCAGAACTAGCAACTTATATAGACCACAGTAATCAGTTGGAAGCCAATGCAAATGCCGCGACACTGGTGTTATATGGCATTTCATGGGTGTTCTTGTGAGTAGCCTGGCTGCCGCATTCTGAATAATACGGAGCTTTCGGGTCGTAGACATAGGAAGGCCAACATACAGGGCGTTGCAATAGTTCAGCCTAGATGTGACCGTGGCATGGATGACAGTTGCCAGAGCCTCATCCGATAGGTAGGGTGCCAATTGCCTTGCTTGTTGTAGATGGAAAAAGGTCTGTTTGCTGGCAGCAGCGACCTGAGCTTCCATTGTCAGCTGCGAATCCAAAACGACACCCACGCTCTTAACGGTAGGTGAAGGAGATAGGGCAGCGCCATTGAAGGTGGGTAGCAAATGGGTCAGACCAATCGAGCAGCCATGCCAGAGAATCTCAGTCTTCGCCGGAATCACCTTCAGTCTACTAGCACGTAGCCAGTTCAACAGAGCCTCCAGACATAAGGTGAAATTGTCTGGTATTGACGTTGCTCCAGGCTCCAAACGCAGAAGGAGTTGGGTGTCGTCCGCATATTGATAACAGTCTAGGCCGAAACTCCGAGCCAAACTAGCAAAGGGTCTAACATAGATGTTGAAGAGAAGAGGGGAGAGAATTGCACCTTGGGGTACCCCACATAGGAGGGGAGATCTTTCAGAGACTTGATCTATATACTCCACGCATTGGCTCTGGTTTTGGAGAAACATACTTATCTCTTGTATACAGCATAGGTAAATCACTATGTTTTATCTAGAAGTAGGAAGTGGGGAAATGGCTTCTATGAGAAAAACAGATTCACTGTGTTTTGGTCATCTATAAGATTCTGTGAATGAAAAATTGATCTAATTTTTTCTGCAATAAAAGAAATCAACCCGGCAATTGTAGGTTAAGGTGCACGAAGAAACGGATGCAAGATCACACTGCTCTTGTGCCTCATGAACTGAGAAAAATGTGCTACATAATGAAATGCCATAAAATGACAGTTGGGAAGAATTTAGGAAGATATTCTTGTTTATTTGAAAATGTTTTTATATATTCCAAGATTTCATTCCAATCCAGTTTTAGAATGGATTAAATTGATCTGAAACTTACATGGACTTGTAAATCTGGGTGCTGAAACCAAACAAGCAGGCAGACTTACATATATGCACAAATATCGTACTTTGAATAAGTAGTTAAGTGTCTGCATAAAAATTCAAGAGTCATAATCAGTGAAATACAACTATTAAAAGATGCATACATCCTCATTTACTACCTCTTCATACAGCCCACGGGGGCCTTGCCATTGCGCCAGTACTCACTGGTGAAAGGGAAGGCACATGGGTACCTCGTGGTGCCCCATACTCCTTACCTCCTTCCCACATCACATGGTGGTGACAGTGCAGGGCACATTGGCAGCCTGTCCCTGTCCCTATCAGATGGGAGAAAGGGCAGCAATGCACATTGCCTACCACTCTTTCCCCCCTATTTATTTACCGTGTCATCCACAACCAGAACATTGTGTTACATTTCTAACAGAACAAAACAAACAAACAGATTTAAAAACTTGGTAGCTGATTAAATGTCCTTTGACCAGTATCTGGCCACTTGGTGTGCCTCTGGTGTTGCCGCAAGAAGGTCCTCATCGTGCATGTGGCAGGGCTCAGGGTGCATTGCAGCAGGTGGTCAGTGGTTTGCTCTTCTCCGCACTCGCATGCCGTGGATTCCACCCTGTAGCCCCATTTCTTAAGATTGGCTCTGTATCTCGTGGTGCCAGAGCGCAGTCTGTTCAGCGCCTTCCAAGTCGCCCAGTCTTCTGTGTGCCCAGGGGAGAGTCTCTCATCTGGTATCACCCATCGATTGAGGTGCTGGGTTTGAGCCTGCCACTTTTGGACTCTCACTTGCTGAGGTGTTCCAGCGAGTGTCTCTGTAGATCTAAGAAAACTATTTCTTGATTTAAGTCGTTGACATGCTGGCTGATACCCAAACAGGGGATGAGCTGGAGATGTCTCTGCCTTGGTCCTTTCACTATTGGCTGCAACTTCCCGGCGAATGTCAGGTGGTGCAATATCGGCTAATCAGTGTAATTTCTCCAGTGGTGTAGGGCGCAGACACCCTGTGATAATGCGGCATGTCTCATTAAGAGCCACATCTACTGTTTTAGTGTGGTGAGATGTGTTCCACACTGGGCATGCGTACTCAGCAGCAGAGTAGCATAGCGCAAGGGCAGATGTCTTCACTGTATCTGGTTGTGATCCCCAGGTTGTGCCAGTCAGCTTTCGTATGATATTGTTTCTAGCACCCACTTTTTGTTTGATGTTCAGGCAGTGCTTCTTGTAGGTCAGAGAACGGTCCAAAGTGACTCCCAGGTATTTGGGTGCGCTGCAATGCTCCAGTGGGATTCCTTCCCAGGTAATCCTCAGAGCTCGGGATGCTTGTCTGTTCTTAAGGTGGAAGGCACATGTCTGTGTTTTAGATGGATTAGGGATCAGTTGGTTTTCCCTGTAATAGGCAGTTAGAGCACCTAACCCTAACCCTAACCCTAACCCTAACCCTAACCCTAACCCTAAGCCAGGCCTACTGCTGAGCTTCAGCCTGACTTAGCTCTTAATGCGGAGGAGGAGGAGGGGACATGGCCATTCGGTGCCTCCTCCTCCTCCTCCGCAAATGTAGTTTAACAGCAGGGCCTTTTGCAATATCTACCATTGTGGGCCTGCCCTTCACAAACTACAACAATGGCTGTGCTTAATGACGCCCACCTCATCCCTCTCTTGCATTGCCTGGGGAGGGGAAGCATGAGATTTTAAAAGTGTTAGGCTTTACAAAAGTTGCTTAATGGTTGTGAAAATTAAAATAACCTTCGGAGACATCCGAACATTATGGAATATTTACGAATGAAAAAGGTAAGTGGTTCAATTTCGTATTTGCTCCTCCCATTTTTCCTGCATGGTTCAAAACTGCTTCGGAAGCCCAAAGTCAGTAAGTTTTTATGACTTTTCAGTTTTTCCGAAGTGAACCTAACCAACTCTACTACATAATCCTTCAAAGAGAGGACCATATACCATAAAGCAAGATGTAGGATTGACATAACACATAACATGAATTCTCTAGGTCATTCTAAAGTGCCTTGGTCACCTCTAGATTGGACTACTGTAATGCGCTCTATGTGGGGCTGCCCTTGAAAATCGCTCGGAAATTCCAAATGGCCCAACGGGTGGTGGCCAGGTTGTTAACTGGTGCTCCTTACAGAGAGAGGTCAACCCTCCTGTTTAAGGAGCTCCATTGGCTGCCATTCATTTTCCGGTCCCAATTTAAGGTGCAGGTGCTCACTTAAAAAGCCCTAAACGGTTTGGGACCCGCCTACCTGCGTGACCGCATCTCCGTATATGAACCCACACAATCCCTCCGTTCATCTGGAGAGGCCCTGCTCACGATCCCACCTGCGTCGCAAGCGTGTTTGGTGGGGACGAGGGACAGGGCCTTCTCTGTGGTAGCCCCCCGACTCTGGAACTCTCTCCCCAAGGACATCAGACAAGCCCCAACGTTGGCAGTCTTTAGGAAGAGCTTGAAGACCTGGCTGTTCCAGTGTGCCTTTCCAGAATAGGAAATTCCTAGCATCATGTCCCAAACACACTTTACTAGAGATTTAAGACTGCCTGGACATCGCACCTATCCTAAAATCCTTACATTTCACCTGTCATGTCCAGCACTTTTAATTTTAGTCATTACATTTGGCCCGGCCCTAGTTTTAAATGTGTTATGATGTATTGTTTTTAATGTTTTATTGTTATTGCTTTTAATGTTTATTGGTTGCTTTATGAGTTTTATTGTTGTATTCTCTGCCTTGGTCCTTGGTCCAAGGCAGAGACATCTCCAGCTCATCCCCTGTTTGGGTATCAGCCAGCACGCCAACGACTTAAATCTCAAAATAGTTTTCTAAGATCTACAGAGACACTTGCTGGAACACCTCAGCAAGCGAGAGTCCAAAAGTGGCAGGCTCAAACCCAGCACCTCAACCAATGGCTGATACCAAATGAGAGACTCCCCCCTGGGCACACAGAAGACTGGCCGACTTGGAAGGTGCTGAACAGACTGCGCTCTGGCACCACGAGATGCAGAGCCAACCTTCAGAAATGGGGCTACAAAGTAGAATCCTTGACATGCGAGTGTGGAGAGGAGCAAACCACTGACCACCTGCTGCAATGCAACCTGAGCCCTGCGACATGCACAATGGAGGACCTTCTTGCAGCAACACCGGAAGCACTCCAAGTGGCCAGATACTGGTCAAAGGACATTTAACCAGCTACCAAACTCACAAGTTGTGTATTTTTCTGTTTGTTTGCTTTGTTCTGTTAGAAATGTAATATAATGGACTGGCTGCTCTGACACGACAAATATAAATAAATAAATAAATAAATTGTTGTATTTGTTATGCTGTTGTTTTATTGAGGGCTTTGGCCTTTGTAAGCCGCACTGAGTCCTTCGGGAGATGTTAGTGGGGTATAAATAAAGCTAATAATAATAATAATAATAATAATAATACAAAGAAGGCATCTTCTAAAACTCTGAAATGGCAAAGGAAAAAAAACTGGCTAGCTTTTAAGAGAGGGGGAAGGAGGAAGGGTGGGAGAATAACATGAAGAATATAAATATTATTGTGATGCTTGGAAATACTAAACCAAACTCTTTCAGGAACATTTATGCTATTGAGAGAAAGATAATCAAGGCATTCCTGCTTTGGAAGCACAAAGCATACCGAACAACACCTGGAATGTTAGAATGAATCACTGGTAATTGTTCTGTTTATTTCAACCACCGATTTTGTGGGAAGGTTCATTAATCTTATTTATATTTAAATTTATAGACTGGCTTTCAGTCATTTGAGCCTCTATAATAGCTTAGAGTAAAAGCAAAATATATTCCAGAATCTTCATAAAACGTATTGCAAAAGCCCATCAAAGAAAATACAGGGAAACAAAAGCAGCCCACTTTGGATTAAACTAAGAATCAATTTTCATTCTCAGAAAGCTTGAGAGAGATTTTTTTTTAAAAAAAACCTTGACAGATGTCTCAAAGATTGTTAACAGAGTGTGCCTGTTGAACTTCCCTGGGGAGAGAATTTCAGAGTACTAGAGATACCGACAAATCTCTGTTTCTTGTAGAAGCAGTTGTGGCATCTGAAACTATGTCCCTCCATTAGATTTTAAGTGTGGCGGTATGAGTAGAGAACATGTCCGCCTGTAAATCTCAGAGCTATGATATGCAGTGATATGAACACTAAAACCTGAACCGTAATAAGAAAGGTACCTGTTATCAGTGAAACTCACAGAGAAAGGCGCTTATGTGATGCCTGCAACAAGAATCACGCTGCTGTTGTGCTCCTTATTTCTTTCCAAATTGCTTCCCAGGGCAACTCAGGTAAAGGACATTATAACATTGAAGAAGTCCGTGCACATTCTCAGGATTTCTGACTGTTTATCCCTTGGTATACCAATACAACTTTTGGTAATTGCTCCTGTATAGAGATGCCCCAGGATACTGAGGGATCAATTTTGGGTGTACCCCAAAATTGTAAACTTATGTAACTCATCCAAGCCCACTAAATTTGGGTTGACAGTGCCTCCTACCATCAGCATCTCCATCATTTTTGGACTGAGCTTCAATTTTGTTCATCCTCATCCAAATTGTCATTGATTTCTGGTGACAATTTATGAAAAACTACCACAACTGATGTGGAGAGGAGGGGATACAGAATTGAATGATATTAATATATTAATGCCACAGTTCTCCAAATTAGTGAGCAATGTATTTCATGTATTTTCACTCCTCAGTGAAATTAGATTATCAACATCCCTCCTTTCCTTTAGAAAGAAGTTAAAAATGTGGATGTGGGATCAAGCCTTTGGGTAATAGATTACTGCCACGTGGTCTACGTGGGGTTGCCTTTGAAGACTGTTCGGAAACTTCAATTAGTACAACGGACAGCGGCTAGATTACTCACCGGAGCATCATACATGGAACATACCAGCCCCCTGTTATGTCAGCTCCACTGGCTGCTGATCTAGTTCCGAGCACAATTCAAAGTGCTGGTTTTGACAGGTACGCTGGGCTCCGGCCCAGCGTACCTGTCCGAATGGATCTCCTTCTACGTCCCACCTCAGAGTTTAAGATCCTCTGGGAAGGCCCTGCTCTCGGCCCCACCTTTATCACAAGTGAGACTGGTGGGGACGAGGGACAGGGCCTTCTCGGTGGTGGCCCCTCGCCCGTGGAATTCACTCCCCGGGGAAATTAGGTCATCAACATCCCTCCTCTCTTTCAGAAGGAAGTTAAAAACCTGGATATGGGACCAGGCCTTTGGGTAAGCTGGCAGAAGGATAAAGGACAATGACGACCAGAGTAGGAAAGGACTATGACAATGGATTATAGATTTATGAATTGGCAAACGTTGACCACAAGATGATTTTACTGCTGCTATTGTATTAATTTGATTGTTTTAACTAGTTATAATTGTTGTTGTTATACTGTGTTTTGTATATTGTATTTTGTGAACTGTTGGGCATAGAATTGTGCCTTTTGTAAGCCGCCCTGAGTCCCCCCTAGGGGGGTTGAGAAGGGCGGGGTAGAAGCACTTCAAATAAATAAAATAAATAAATAATCTTGCTGACAATGACAGTGACAGTGATGACAACAATTGCTATGGAAATGGACTATGGACATGCTTGATGAAGTCTCTAACTACAGAATTCGGCTCAGATAAGGTCACCAGACTGTTATTGAAACAGAAACAGATTTTAATTAATTAATGTGATTTAATGTTTAAATGTATGTAATTACTGGATTTTATTACGTATTTTATTTATGTGTACATTAGAGGCATCAAATTGTTGCTGGCTGGAAGCCACCCTGAGTGGTTGAGAAGAACAGGGTACAAATATCTGAAATAATAAACAAACAAACAAATAAATCGTCTAAAGAATATGGGAAAGAAAAACCCTGATATACAAGTTTCCAAGAGCAAGAACAGATGTTACCCAGAACACCTTATACCTGTTAGACATATTATGTTTTGTACTCCAACACTGCCCAAGTGATCAAAAAGTTACCAAAATTAGTGATTTCAAAAGAACAAAACGAATAGAACCAAAACGGTCTCACTTCTCCAATCTCCTCACAGTATAGGTCATCCCACAAAGTAACCAATAACACTTCCCATCTTCTGAAGCCAGTTCAGAATAGACTTAGATAATCTAAAAGTGCCCGAAGGTAATAAGCTTTGTTTGTTCAGCCATTTGGCAAAGGAAGGAAAGAAAAAAAAAGAATGGTGTAAATAAGCCTTTTTTGTGCAGTAAAACATGCAGGTATTGGATGGTAGCATTTTCAACACATGAAACTCATTCTTGTCAGCAGGAACTAAAAAACTGTACATGCGAATACTGCCATATGACAACTACAAAAGAAAAAAAAATCTCATACATTTACCTAGTTTGCTCTAAGGAATTTTGTACCATAATATCACATGTCATTTGCACTCTTAAACAAACTTGTTTATAAACGGTGAAAGAAAAAAAACTTGGAACAAGCAAATCAAGAATAAAATTGAAGAATATGACGAGAAATGAGTGGCACATGACATTGCATTCACTGTCATTCTTAGTAGATGGAAATTTTTCCATCGTCTGCGGGAATGAGTTTTAAATAGCTTCACCATCTGATTTGGGAAAACCAGCAGATTTGAGAAGATTGTTTATGAGACAGGAAAAGAAATGACGACCTGTTCTAACATTTGCCCAAACAAATGCTAAAGCTAAAACTGGGGGTGAGAACATGAGTTCACATGTTGACTGATGCAGCAAGTTCAGAAAGAAACAACAGGAATAAAGTATGGTGTAACCATTTTAAAGAAAGTAATATCCTAAACAATGGAAAGAAGCTCAAAGTTATCAGGAATATCATGGAAAAGCAGGTGAAGCATTTCCAAAGCATTCTAACCCTACCATTGATTAACTGCCACTTTCCACTATAAACCATAGGAATATAAAATATAAGCTTTGTGTTGTAGTAGAGTCTGTTGGGAATGCTGAAACTGGTAGTAAGAGAGGCAGAGAAGTGAAAAGAGGTGCTCAGGTGTTAGACGAAGAACAGCAAAGGAAGAGGATCCGGGAAATACTTATGTCATCCTCTGATGAAGAGTCCTTCGAAGGGTTCTCCGAGAGTGAAATGAGTGAGGCGGAGGAAGGAGATACAGTAGATGTGAATAGGGGAACTAAGAGGATTACTCAGGAGCAGGAGTCAGATGAGGAGCATCAGAGAAAGAAGATCCGGGATATACTTACTGCTCTCACGGAGGAAGAGGATTTCATGGGTTTTTCTGAGAATGATGGATCTGGGAGTGACGGGGATGAGGAGGAATCACTGGATTGGACCAAGGTATAAGAGGTTCAGAATGTGTGTACTCAACCAATGTCTAGTGACACCTTTGCAGGGTTTTCTGGTGGTGGGGATTGGCAATCTGGTGATACTGTGGAATCCTGGGGAGACCTAAGTCTTGACAAGAGGTGGAAGAGTTGGAGGGATGGGCATTGGCACTCAGCTGTGGAAGCTAAACCAGCTGAGAGTGAAGAGGACGGGGTGGAGGGCAGCTCATCATTGGATGATGAGTTGTAAAATAAAAGTAGGCACTGAAGTGATAGAACTTTGCAGTAGGCAAAGTGTTGATTTTGTGCCTTGGGTCTTGTTGCTGCCGCTTTCCTGTTGGGCTTGGGTCCTGGATCTGCAGGTTGCTGTTCACCTTCGTGTTACCAACTGGCTTGGATTATCGTGAGTGCGGATTTCCCCTTTCCTTGACTATGAACTGCTTTCTGATGATGACGCTGCCTTGTGGACTTTGGAACCTCGCAACTTTGGACTTGGATTTCTTCGACTTTGGACTTCATTTGGACTACGGCTCTTCTTCATGGCTTCTTGTTTGATTGTTTTCTATTTACTGTGTGATTTTGGGGGCTTTTGGAAGTTCTCTTGTTCAATCCGGATTTTTTTTGCCAGGATAATCTGGATTTTGCCTCAGTTTGTTTTTCAAGTTGGAAATTGCTGCAACTTTTGAGTTTTGACCAGAGGCACTGAAGTAAGTGTCTCTGAGTCTCTTTTGCTTTGCTTTAATAAACTGTTCTTTTCGACATACTCCTGAGTCTGGCTCTTTAAGATGTCTGGGTTCTGACACTTTGACATGAATAGTTTTCACTTGGTGTCTGCTTACTAATTTTCCACTGTGGCTTATGGCTGCTGTTTCATGCATATGTAATCCATATCTAGCATGATGCTATGTTGTTGCTGGGAAGATCTTCAAAATGGGTAAAGTGTATTGTGCTTCAAAGCTAGACAGCTCAACTTAAATGCTGACATCTTGCTTGCCAGATTATTAAACAAAATGTTGTCTGCATTTAAAGAATGCCTCGATTCTTGAACCCTAAAAGGAGCATGTTTTCTTTACAAACCATAAATCTCAGCACACTCTGTAGTTATTTTAGACTATTGTGTCATGACCACACAGAGCTCCAAAGAAGTTGGAACAATTACAAAACTCTCCTGACTTGGAGAGATAAACTTACATGTAGGAGCATGGCTTACTTACATACCCAAATTTTTTGCCTCACAGGTATTCAGGCTAATGTCTTAGCAACAGTTGAGTAATGAACAAAACTTAAGACATAAGAAAAAAACGCAAAAGTACTTATTTTAAAAGTACTTCGACAATTGGCTCTTTTTAGCACTGCACCTTTGATCAAGTTATTTTAAATGACTGGGCAAAAATAACTGCTAGGAGGGTATTTTAGCTATATTCTCTAAATCAGCCAGGTGGATTCTTCCATATGCTAACCAGTTGTCATTGTGCAAATAAGGATGACAAACACATCATAACAATTGTATGGGGTCCAGACAAAATTTAGGAAGGCCAGGCCAAAGGGCAAGCTTCTCCCCTGCTTCTTGTCGGCTGCAAACCCTGACTGTCTCCAAAAAAGTCAAATTTGAAGATAGAAGAACTTTATTTAAAAGTGCAGTACAAGTTACTACAGGCTATTATTGTTAGAACTGGAGATTAGTCCAAGAATACACAGTTTATAGGCTAGCATTCAAATATCTGACATAGATAAATCTCATTGGTTTAAAGGACACTCTCCATTACCCTTTTTCTGGTTTACCTTTTATTGATCAATTAATCTAATTGTTACATCGACCATCTAAGTTCTTAATTTCCTATGAGAATGTCCTTGGGTCCCAGGAAATTCTGACCCTCCAACTAAAACACAACTCTTCTAGGCACCTTGTTACTTCGCTAAGCTGTACTCGGCTCTGGTTAACAGTTGCAGCTGGCAAGCATCTAACTCTACTCCAATTCCCATTTGGTCTACAACTACAAGCACATAGCTATCTTAAATGCATATTATGGTACTGTTCCATTATCCAAGTGGAGGCCACAAGGGGGTGCTAGAGAGAGGATGGTTCATTTTACAGGGACAGGGGGGTTGAAGGTGTAAAATCATTTACCCTGTGTTTGCTGGTTATCACCCCTCCCCACTTCCCATGTCATAAACAAGGGTTGTTTCCACCACGGCAATGTCATGTATCATGTTCTGCAGTTGATAGTGGCTGGTGGTGGTAGGCCTAGCAGTTGGTGATGGAAGGGTTAATGTAAATCTAAGTTCTAAAAGGTTGATTAATCTGCAAGTAAGAGTTCATGGGTGAAATCAATTAAGGGTGTATGCAAGAAATGGGTTGCAGCTCGGTGTTTCTGGATATAAGCAGCTAGTCTTGGGACTGATCTTTGGGAGAAAATATTTGTCTTATCTTGGTGGTAGATACTGCTGGTTTTCCCCCAGGTTTGTGGATTTTCAGTGTCCTGACCTGCCTCCTGAACCTTTGGAATCCTGGAACTTTTGAATCTTGGACTGGCTTTTGACTACGGTATAGATTCTTGATCCCTGGACTTTGTTTATTGAACTCTTGACGTTTGATCACTGGACTGGTCAAGCACTTTTGACTACAGTGTTATCTTGAACCTGCAACAGTGTTTGCTGTCAGTTTTTGTTTTATATTCTGTAGCTGAGTGCGATCTTTATGTTTTATATTTTGGACTATTAAAACAGCCAGAAAGTGCTGTTTTAATTAAACTGTTTGATACAAACGGGATGATTGTTTGATTCACCTCTGCCTGAATAATGGCAGTGCCCTGGCATCGTGACAGACAACATGGGTGGTGGTGGTGATGGTAGGGGAACAGGAAAACAGAAAAAAAATGGTTTTCTTCCTTCAACCCACCTCCATCGCCATAAAATAGATTATACTTCTCTCCCTAGCATCCCCTTGTGGCCTCTGCCCAGATAATGGAACAGTACCCATATTATGTACAATGAATTATAGTATGGACATATCAACAATACATAACAGCACAAACACATCATAATCTCAAACATGGCAGGTTTTGAACATAGGATCCTGGCTTGAACATAGGATTCCCACCAAAGCCATATTGATAAAGGCGCACCCAGAAGGGCCTGAAAGACCTTGCCTAAAAGACATATTGGGGTACCTGTGACCCAGAAGATGTAGTAGCTGAAGCACAACTCCCTTTTCATCTGACTATTGCCTACACTAGGTCTCATGGAAGTTTAAGCCCAACAAAATATAGAGGGCCATTTGCCTGCCAACCCCCGAAATCACGAGACAAGACAACAGCAATTTGGGTGGGTGGGTGATGTTGGTGGGTGATGTTGCAAAGCAGAATGAGGAAACATGGCTGGCTCACCAGATAGCCAGCCCCATCCCCTTTTCCATATGGTTTCAAAGGAACCATCCAGTCTCTTTTCTGGGGGAGAAGGCAAATTGCTCTTCCCCCCGCTGCGCCGGGGTGGGAAAGACCCATATTCTCTATTCACTAAAAATAGGGAAGGATCGAAAATGAAGAAGAATCTTCGGTTTCTTATTGACACTGCCCTTCATCTCGGCTACTGTTCCCTCATTTTGTTAGTGGGTAGTGCTGCAGCTGCTGTTCATTTTTTGGGATTAATACAGTCCTATAAAATGTCCGCTGGATAATGGAGAAAGGCAGGGAGTTTCAGAAAAACATCTACTTCTGCTTCATTGACTATTCTAAAGCCTTTGACTGTGTGGATCATAATAAATTGTGGCAAGTTCTTGGTGGGATGGGCATACCAAGCCACCTTGTCTCTCTCCTGAGGAATCTGTACAAGGACCAACTAGCAACAGTCAGAACTGACCACGGAACAACAGACTGGTTCAAGATTGGGAAAGGCGTACGGCAAGGCTGCATACTCTCACCCAACCTTTTTAACTTGTATGCAGAACACATCATGCGATGTGCGGGGCTGGACGAATGCAAAGCTGGGGTGAAAATTGCTGGAAGAAACATTAACAACCTCAGATATGCAGATGACACCACTCTGATGGCCGAAAGCGAGGAGGAGCTGAGGAGCCTTCTAATCAAGGTGAAAGAAGAAAGCGCAAAAGCCGGGTTGCAGCTAAACGTCAAAAAAACCAAGATTATGGCAACAAGAATGATTGACAACTGGGAAATAGAGGGAGAAACCGTGGAGGCCGTGACAGACTTTGTATTTCTAGGTGCAAAGATTACTGCAGATGCAGACTGTAGCCAGGAAATCAGAAGACGCTTCCTTCTTGGGAGGAGAGCAATGTCCAGTCTCGATAAAATAGTAAAGAGTAGAGACATCAGACTGGCAACAAAGATCCGCCTAGTCAAAGCCATGGTATTCCCTGTAGTAACCTACGGATGTGAGAGCTGGACCTTAGGGAAGGCTGAGCGAAGGAAGATCGATGCTTTTGAGCTGTGGTGTTGGAGGAAAGTGCTGAGAGTGCCTTGGACTGCGAGAAGATCCAACCAGTCCATCCTCCAGGAAATAAAGCCCGACTGCTCACTGGAGGGAAAGATACTAGAGACAAAGTTGAAGTACTTTGGCCACATCATGAGGAGACAGGAGAGCCTAGAGAAGACAATTATGCTGGGGAAAGTGGAAGGCAAAAGGAAGAGGGGCCGACCAAGGGCAAGATGGATGGATGGCATCCTTGAAGTGACTGGACTGACCTTGAGGGAGCTGGGGGTGGTAACGGCCGACAGGGAGCTCTGGCGTAGGCTGGTCCATGAGGTCACGAAGAGTCGGAGACGACTGAACGAATGAACAACAACAACAATAAAATGTCCTTCAATCAGCACCAGCAGAGGTATGAAGGCATATATGTCTTGCATATACATGGAAATGGCACATGGAAATCCACACAGTAAGTTCTGATGTTACTGCCAGCCCACACAATAATTATGAGGAATTTGAAGTTTGTACATGAGTAGTCACGGTATGGTCTTTTGCTTTCTCTCTATAACTAGGGAATTTAGAATGAAAGAGGATGCCTGTCTAACAGAGAGTTATGCATACATTCTGGACACTACCCACACTACTTTGTGACTTTTCCTACACCATCTTTACAATATTTTTGGAAATGTATGAGCACCTATACACACTAAAGAGATACTCAATTTGCTTGGCAAAAAAAACCCTGTACTCAGTATACAAGACCATTGCCTCACAATACTGTGGGAGCTGGAAGTAGCATCAACATGATATTATTGCAAAACTGTGCTTTGATGCATGTTCTGTCGCACCCTGGGCCTGTAAGAGCCGTAGCAAACTACTGGAAGCGAGAGCGAGCTTGTGCTGGAGCTCGCTCCAAAGCCCCGCCTTTTTTTCCCCGAGGCTGCTCTCTCTCTTGCTAGTGTGCCTGTTTTCCCTTGCTAGGGAAGCGATGCGAGTGTACTCTCACAGTTGGCAGAATTCAACTGTGAGCGTACGCTCGCATCCCTGCCCTCCTGCAGTTTGCTGCAGCACGAGCGTACGCTCACAACGCTGCCCTAGCAAAGGGAAATAGGTGGAGAAAGAGGCGGAGCATCGCTCGTGCTGGCTCAGTTTGCTCTCGCAAAATCCTAGTTTGCTACGGCTCTAAAGAATTTCCTTTGGAACAGGACATGCAACCTTTGCCCAGTGGGAAGCCAGGGGGCCCAAGAAGAAGTTCTCAGAGGTTTTCCACCACAAATGACCTTTAGATGGCTTGCGAAGTATAACAAAGTCTTTTATTAATGAACAATCAAAAAGAAACTTCTCTTGTCTTCAATAAAGCTGAACAAATGCTTCCAAGCTTTATGCAACTGGTGACTTCCTAACCTTGCCCACGAACGACAGGCAACTGTCTTCAATAACTTCTTTACTTTAAAGGAAAATCCCCTTTTTAACTTCTCCCAGGCTGACTGTAATCTAACCCTTACTGATGTGGGCTCCGCTACCGGGTCAAACTGCGTCTCAAAGCACTGAGTGGACCTACCAGTAAAGGCTTAGATATTCTCCAGCTGGAGTTCTTTGGTCTTTAGGGCTGTTTTCCTAGAAATCTTTGGAGACTCTTAAAACTGTTTCTTCCCGGAAAGTCTTGGATGCTCTTAAGACTGTTTCCCCCCGGAAAGTCTTAAGGGTTGAAGCTTTTGTACAGGGGAAACTTGCACACGTCCTGTACATTAGCTTTGCTTGCTGAGACTGACTAAAAATGGCTCCCTTCCCTTCCCAATTGCCCTGAGCAAGGGGCGGAACCAAAACTTAACGATGATGGACAGGTGACTTGCCCTATGACTGCAACCAAAGGAAGCCACCTATCTGTAGAGTCCCTGAAACCCAAGGCTGCAAGCAAACATTTAATACAAAGCAAATAAAGTGGAAGCTCCTGGTACAGCCGTACCAGCACAATGCACAACTATCACAGTAAAACAATTAACTTAATGAGGTTATTTTCTGTTTGTAACAGTACATCTTTGAGAGTGTTTACCACAAATCAGCATTTAGTTTAGGATCAGCAATTTCTAAGCCATTTCTTCCATAGTACTTGTGTAGGAGTAGTTACAGGGAGGTTATTCTAAGGGTATAATATGTTTCTTTATTGAAATCCTGGTAAATTACCGCCTTTTTACCTATTTGTTTTGTTTGCTATAGTTACCCAAAGAGGCATCATCCTATAGGTGTGTTTTCTAAGGCTACAATGGAAGTATGAATTACAATGGTCTTCAAATGTTGCTGGAAAAACAACTCCTAGTAGCCTTAACTGGAACATCCATTGGAGAGCTTACGATTTTGTGAAAGGGGCCATGATTCTTTGGGTTGCACCTTATAGTTATAGATATGTGAAGCATATCTGATCTCTGAAAAGTTTCCCTATTCCCTTGCCTTGAAATTTGTTCTACAAGTCTTTAAATCAGGCATCCTCAGACCTGGGCACTCCAACTCCCAGAATTATTGACTATTGAACAAGCTGGCTAGGGTTTCGTGGAGTTAGAGGCCCAAATAGCTGGAACGCCACAGTTTGAGTATGCCTGCCTTAAATCAAAACCTCTATTAGACAAAACATTAAGCATCCTTATGCAAAATTTCATAAAGTCATAGAATCTTAGAGCTGGAAGAGACCTTGTGGACCATCTAGTCAAGAAAAAGGAAAAATGCATTCAAAGCACCCCCGACAGATGGCCATTGAAATTATCAAGATATGAAGTCAGAACATAGTGGGAGCTCTACTTAAGAGTATCCCAACTTAAGAGTGTTTTTTTCAGGTAAAAGCCATCACTTGACCCATGTTTCACTTCGACATGCGAGCAGCATTTTAAGTTAAGAGTTAGCGCAAGAGGGAGTGCTAGCACAAGAGTACAGGGCTTTAGGGCTTCAGGGGAGCAGCCTCAGTGCCTTGTGCTCTTGTTTGCTTTGAGGAACTTTGGGTTAGTTGATTTTCTGCAGTTTTTACTCCTGGCATGTTTGACTTCATGAAGAAAGAGAGAGTGAGAGAGAGTAAGAGAAGGAGGCAGGGTGGAATAAGTACAGTTTAAAGAAAATGATGTTTCGACCTCTTCACTTTGTGCTTGCTGCTTCCTTTCTGCAACTTTCCACAATTTTGAAGTTGATCTTTTTTATTTTTCCACTAGCTGTACCCGCCACGTGTTGCTGTGGCCAGCCTTCCCTTGCTCTTTGTCTCCTTCTTTCTTTGGGGGAGATGTAGTGCATGCGCGCACACACACACGCATACACATATGGGTGTGGATAATATGGTAATGTCTATGTTGAAAGGAAGTTGTGGAGAATACCTACATGGATGTTAATTTTACTATATTTCCTCAACTCTCCCCTCAAATACACACAGTCATGCGGGAAATAAGTGGCTCTGCTGGAGTGCACGTCTTGAGGGGTTATTGTGGGGATGATCTTGCATGTGCATTAATTCCACTACATTTTCACAACTCCACACACCCATATGCACTCACTGTTGCTCTGGCAACATGTGTATATTGCCAAGTTATAAAAGATAGACAGAATGATTTTCAATTCATATAGCAGTTAAAAAACATGCAAATGTGAGTAGAGCAATAGGTACCACTCTGGCAGGAAGGTAAGGGCGCCCCATGCAGTCATGCCAGTGGCCACATGACTTTGGAGGTGTCTACGGACAACGCCGGCTCTTCAGCTAAAAAATGGAGATGAACACCAGAGTCCCAGAGTTGGACATGACTGGATTTAATGTCAGGGGGAAACCTTTAGCTTTAACCTATACACACACACACAGTGTGGATATGCTATTGTGTGTTTTGTTTCGTGAACAAATTGTGGGACTATAGATATCCTACACTACCTTCCCAATGCCCTCCCTCCCTGTCAGGGGCAGACCCCCCTCATTGGTCGGGCTCTGCCCCCCCCCCCCCCCCAGCTCCTGGCTCCCGCCTGCTTTGCTTGGCTTCACCATCCCCACCAAGTTGCAACCGAAACGGCTGTGACGGGCTCTGAGCCTGGGGTCCGCTGCTACTGCTGCCTGTGCTTCTGCCTCCTCCTCCTCCTCTTCTTCCACTATGTGGGTCCTCCTTCAGTCTCTCTCCTGCCTCAGAAGCTTGGTGGGGGCTGGAAGCCTTGGAAGTGCCCACCTTTGCAAAGGCAACGGGAAGAGCCAAGAAGAGGGGAGAGAGGAAGTTGCCTCTCTCTCCCCCTCCCCCAGGCTGTGCAAGGCATGCTCTCCCCTCTTTCCCATGCTTCCTTCTTTCTTTCCTCCCTTCTTCCTTTCTCCCTTTCCTCCGTCACCACAGCAGGCAAGGAGGAAGGTGAAGAGGAAGGGGTCATGCTGCCGTGAGGAAGCTCCCTGCTATGGTGAGGGAGGGAGCTTGGTTCCACTCACTGTGCCAGTTCTGTTTGTATGGCTGTGCATGCGCACATGCTTGGCTCTCAATGTTGTAATGGCCGCTCTTCCCTTGTGTGGATTTTTGGGGTTTCTGCTGTTTCTTTGGGGGTTTTTTTTGAGTGGAGGACATAAATTGGGTTGTTAGGTGTATCGTGTCCAAATTTGGTGTCAATCCCCTCAGTGGTTTTTGAGTTCTGTGAATATCACAAACGAACATTACATTCAGTTCTTGTGGGTTTTTTTCGGGCTATATGGCCATGTTCTAGAGGCATTTCTCCTGACGTTTCGCCTGCATCTATGGCAAGCTTCCTCAGAGGTGAGGTCTGCTGGAGCTGGGAAAAAAGGGGTTTATATATCTGTGGAAAGACCAGGGTGAGACAAAAGGCTTTTGTAAGTTGGGCTAGGTGTGAATCTTTTCAACTGACCACCTTGATTAGCATACAATGGGCTGACTGTGCCTGGAGCAAACTCTTCTTGAAAGGGTGATTAGATGTCCCTGCCTGTTTTTCTCTCTGCTGTTTTAATTTTAGAATTTTTTAATACTGGTAGCCAGATTTTGTTCATTTTCATGGTTTCTTCCTTTCTGTTGAAATTGTCCACATGTTTGTGGATTTCAATGGCTTCTCTGTGTAGCCTGACATGGTGGTTGTGAGAGTGGTCCAGCATTTTTGTGTTCTCAAATAAAATGCTGTGTCCAGGTTGGTTCATCAAGTGCTCTGCTATGGCTGATTTCTCTGGTTGGAGTAGTCTGCAGTGCCTTTCATGTTCCTGGATTCTTGTTTGGGCGCTGCCAAAAAGTGTTCCTGCCATACATCAAGGGAACCACTGACCGCATAGGGAAGCTGATGAGGAAACACAACATACAAACAATCTACAAACCCACCAAGAAAATCCAACAAATGCTCCGTTCAGCAAAGGACAAGAGGGATCCGCTCACCTCTGCAGGAGTCTACCATATACCATGCAGCTGTGGACAAGTCTACATAGGAACCACCAAATGCAGCGCCCAAACGCAGCTAATCAAGGTGGTCAGTTGAAAAGATTCACACCTAGCCCAACTTACAAAAGCCTTTTGTCTCACCCTGGTCTTTCCACAGATATAAAAACCCCTTTTTTCCCAGCTCCAGCAGACCTCACCTCTGAGGAAGCTTGCCATAGATGCAGGCGAAACGTCAGGAGAAATGCCTCTAGAACATGGCCATATAGCCCGAAAAAACCCACAAGAACTGAGTGATTCCGGCCATGGAAGCCTTCGACAATACATTGAACATTACATTTTTATTTATATAGATGTAAACATACATTTATACATTATTGGTTATTAATAAAATATATTTTCTTCTTTAAAGATATGTAACAAAATGGGGAGGGGGGTGAACAATGGGGAGGGGGCTGGAACAATTAAACTCTTAACTCATGGTAGCATTGTACTTTCTCTAGTCACTATGTATAACATATTTACCTTTAAACTTCACTGTCTTTAATAAATTTGTTGTGAGCTTTTTTCATGCTTAATTTACCATATTTGTTCTAGGTCTTCAAAGAAACCCAGTATCTTGGTGAGCAAACAACTGAGTGAATAAAATAAAAATGCTAGGCTCTATATAGACTTAGGAACCTATTGCTATTTGAAAAGCCATTACAAGATTAAATGATAATTGAGACAGACAAATAGCTCTCACGTGTAATATGAATGCATCCTATTTCCTGAATGACTAACAACATGGTGACTTCAACTTAATACAGAAAAACAGAAAGCTGTTTCTATACAGAATTCCCAAAGGAACCTAGTCTTCCACGAACACCTGGAAATGTAATAATAGGTACTTTATTTTAAAGATTGATTAACATATGATTTAATTTCATTGACCTTCAAATGTAAAATTAGACTTTTTATTAAGTTGTAATGAATTAGAATTAGTACATTATGAGGAAGTGTTACATAATGTGACAGACACTATTTCTTCTCAACGTTATTAGATCAAGACGTGGAGGAAGTGATGGCTAAGGTGACTGCTAATGAAACATCATTTCCCTTGTATACCACACCATGCCTAGATCTCAATATGAAGTCTCATTAATGTGCAATGCTTACACGTCTGCATTTCTAACTCAGCGTGCACAGAATTTATATAAGGTATATTTTATACTACGAACTACAAAGATATTTACAACTCTCTGCACCTGAATCACAGCAGTGGCAGGAATGGAATCTCAATCACCCAGTTCAACTTTACTTGATGGTCATCCTTACTTTTTTTTGTTGTTTTTCATTGTGGTATTAGTCACAGAGATCCAACGTCAGCATGACTCAGAAAAAGCAGAGGGGAAAGGAGGGGACAATCATCCTCCTTTCCCTGGGACACATGGGTGCCTTGGCTGACCTTGGGATGGCAGCACTGGCTCATGTGAACAGCTGGACCAATTCCAATTAGAACTGATGCAGTTGTTCACACAAACCTTAAAATGCAAGGCTGCTCTGGATTTCCAGGGAAGCACTGGAGCATTCCCTGATGTCTGCTAACATGGGGTGTCTTAAACCTACACCTGTTGATAGACTTTATAAGCTAGCTGGCATTGCCCCCCTCCCGATGTGCAATGGGAAGATGCTGCCAATTGCGAGAGAATCATAGAATCATAAATGTTTTTATTTGCTTATGACTTTTATTGTGTTTGTGTATGTTATTGTTTGTTGGTGGCCTTGGCCTTTGTAAGCCGCATCGAGTCCTGCGGGAGATTTTGCGGGGTATAAATAAAGATGATGATGATGATGATGATGATGATGATGATAATTGTGCCAAGTTTGGTCCAGATCCATCATTGTTTGAGTCCATAGTGCTCTCTGGATGTAGGTGAACTACAACTCCCAATCTCAAGGTCCACTATTTTCTGTTGGTCATGGGAGTTCTGTTTGCCAAGTTTGGTTCAATTCCATCGTTGATGGAGTTCAGAATGCTCTTTGATTGTAGGTGAACTATAAATCCCAGCAACTACAACACCCAAATGACAAAATCATAATTTTTTGAGTGATGGTCACTCCTTGTGTTGTGAGACATTTTGTTGCCAAATTTGGTGTGATTTCGTTCATTGGTTCTTTTGTTTCTAAGGTACTCATTATGCACAGAGCATTTTTATATAAGATAGATATAAGATATAAGATATATATATATATATATATATATATACATATATGTATGTATTTGAATGGGAAATGTGGGCCTACTTTTGGCTGATGAGATAGGATTGTTGTTGTTGTGTGCATTCAAGTCATTTCAGACTTAGGCTGACCCTGAGCGAGGGCCGGGTAAATGACCTTGGAGGGCCGTATCCGGCCCCCAGGCCTTAGTTTGAGGACCCCTGGCATAAATAAATAAGCATAAAACGTATAAAAAGAAGGAGCACAAATAGCTAAGTAATTTTAGACAAAAATTTGACAGCATTGCCTGTAACTTTAATCAGTTCTTCCTCTGTGCATGAGGCAGGGCATTGTGGACAAGCAAACAGATGCTGAGTTGTTTGTTGTGCTTCACAATCACACAAGGAGATATGATTCACACACACGAGAGAGATAGTATTATATATTTGAAAGGGACCCTTAAAGAAGGACAATGATATGTTGCATGTTCCAGAGTAGGCAAACCAGACAATCTCCACATCAACACTGACAAAGAAACAGCAAGAAATACCGTGGTCATTCCACAGATATATAAACCCTTTTTCCCAGTTCCAACAGACCCCACCTCTGAGGATGCTTGCCATAGATGCAGGCGAAATGTCAGGAGAAATGCCTCTAGAACATGGCCATATAGCCCGAAAAAGCCCACAAGAACTTAGCAAGAAATACTGTTTGCCCACAAGCCTAAAGAAATTACGTATATTAGAAACCAACACTTTCTCATTACTTTATGTTCCAGATCACTAGGCTGGGCCACAGCAATGCGTGGCAGGGGAGAGCTAGTAAATTTATATTTGTTAAAATTGTTCTTATTTTTAATTATTGTATTGTTTTTAAGTATTTTTTGTATTACAAATAAGATATGTGCAGTGTGCACATATCTTATTTGTGCACACTGCTCATATCTTATTCAATTTTTTTTCAAATTATAATCCGGCCGTCCAACAGTTTGAGGGACTGTAACCTGGCCCTCTGTTCAGAAAGTTTGAGGACCCCTGATTTATGCAATCCTTTTGATACGAAATAAATAACAACATGGGATAAAATCAGGTTAAGAGACCCAAAGTCCCTGGACTTTGAGGAGCATATTCTGGGCAGGTTTGGGGCATGTTGCCAATATAGACAGGCCCCGAGAGCATATTGGATGAGAAGCAGGAGGACAACGATGAGGACATCTTATCTCAAGTAATCCTCTTGTTTGCATTTGCTTTCCGACTGCACTAGCTCATCAGATAACAAGCAAAATATGACAGAGTGTTGACTGGAAAATTTACATTCATGAAGTTTTTCACAAATACAGAAGTGTAAGTGAACCCAATTAAGCAAGCAAACACACGCCCCATATTCTAGGACTCAATTTCACAGCACTATGAACACTACTGTAGCTGAGTTTGTGGCTGTACATCTTAAAGTTTTTGAGAATACATCTTTCTAACACGATACTTGAAATGTTTGAAAACTTTTCAAAAAATAAAGGGCAAGACCTTGCCACTTCCACAGAACCAACAGAAGGACATCCTTTCAAACACAACAACATTAAAGCTTGAAAAAGTAATATGTTAGCGGGTGGTAATCATGACTTTAGTGAAAAATTATTTTAAAATATCTATTAATCTTGCTTGGAAAGTATGTTCGTGGCCCATACTTATTACAGGCAGGGGGATTTCTGTTTTGAATTAACGGCAGCTGAAATTTTATAAATCATGTTCCCCATCCTGCCCCTGACACTCCCCGAAGAATTCAAAGAAAATGTAAGCAATTAATGGTGTGATACCATACAAGTTTCAAGAACAGTATGATTCTGTGCCTCTCTCCTTGTAGAAAACTAAACAACGCAGCAGGATAAAAATCAGCTGGAAACATTTAAATTAGGTAGCCTCTCTTTCTTTGTTTTCTAAACTTGCTGTCATTTGTCCCCCCTCATGTGATGTTTAAATATTTAATCATAGACTAAATGATCAGAGTGCCCTGCACAGTCTGCACAAAATAAATATTACTTCCCCTGTCTTAGCTGCCTCTTCATCCTCCAGCTTTGCACAATACATTGATATCTGTCTCTTATTTTCCCTCTCTTCTTCCCCATAGTGCAACAGAACTAACTGAAATCTTTCTTCCAGCAATCCTTCTATGCTGGCATATAAAATCTAGATTTTCTCCTTTGAACTGGATTATATTTATTTATTTATTTATTTGCTGTATTTGTATACCGCCCCTCTCAGCCTTCCGGCGACTCAAGGCGGTTTACAAGGCAAAATTTAATACCATCAAAACACAGTTACAATATAAAAATTGTAACATCAATAAAACCATAACAGCTGTGTGCAGAAGTCATTGATACTATGTATATGTTCAACTGTTAGAGTATATATATTTGTGTTTGTAACAGTAGCTAAAACTAGAGTTATCTGGTTTGAATCCACAGTAAGCGTTGCCAAGGAGACCAGGCAGGCTAGCGCAGGAGAGTGAGAAGGGGGCGGAGCCAAGGAGGAGAAGTTATGTGCGTCTTTAGAAAAGGGGCAGTCTGAGAGTCAGTCTGAGTGTGTGAGTGAGAGGTGGAGGTTTGAAAAACCTGGGAGAGAGGTGTGTGTGAATAGCTGGAGGTTTTTCAGTTTAGGAGGGCTGAAGAGAGAAACCTGACCAGTTTCTTTAGTTAAAGTAGACTAAAGGAAGCTTGTAAGATCCCTAGTCGAGGAAGGACTAGAGATCAGAGATTTGATCAAGGAAAGATCAAATTGGAAGGCTATTCATATTAAGAAACATTGTTTACTAAAGTGCTTCACCTCAGTAAAAGTAAATCACGAGCTGTGTCATCTAGTAGAGTGGACTGTATTACAAACTAAGTTATATTCAAAGTTCTATAAGTTATTTAACAGCCTGCAACCATACGCTTTGTACACAATAAACTTGTTAACTTTTGTTGAAGACCGTCTCATCTCCATTAATCTGCGTCTGTAGAGCCAGATCTCATCAGTGGTACCTCAAATACCTCACGTTGGTTGCAGTTACCTTAAATTACAAATAATAATTGGCCTCCTCTATAACATATTCTTATCAACAATAGAGGCCTGAGATTAATTCCCTCCATAATCATCCACACCTGTACATTTGGTGCGTGCGTCCTGTACAATTGGTGACAGCGGTGGGGATCTTTAAAGATAAAATCCCTATCCCCTGTCTATTGTTGGGTTTGCACCTGTACAAGCTGTAATAAAACATAATTCAATAAATACTCATTAAAACAATGTCCAATCCATCTTGTAGCTGATTCCGTTCTTAGACACTTTTAAAAAGAACCTCAAAACCTGGCTCTTCGGTTGTGCCTTTGGTGAATAGGTACTCAATCCCACATTATCCATCACGTGCAATGTTCTATCACTGGAGTATATATTCCTCCTGTGGGAAAGCTTGATTCCACAAGTCCCACCATAATGAGCCCTCCTCCACAAACAATCTGTTTCTCTTTTATCTCACTGAACTTTTTAACCAGTTTTAATTAGTTCTTTTTTTAACCATTACATGCCGCCTGCCATTGTCACTGCGTTTGTGTTTATTGTAATTTTATATTGTTGTATATTCATATTTTTTTTGCATTTATGATGTTTTTAATTGTTTATTGTTTGCGTTTTCAGTTTGCATTTGGTCATTCTTTATTTATTTATTTATTTAGGGTACTTCTACCCCGCCCTTCTCAACCCCCGAGGGGGGACTCAGGGAGGCTTACAGAAAGGCACAATTTGATGCCTGCACAACATACACATAACGTATAAAACCATAGTTAAAACAATTATCACAGTTAAAAACAATCAGTATATAACACAACAATAAAACTATTCTCATGTCCTTTGTCAAAGTCCTTTCTTTATCTGCCAGATTGTCCGAATGCCTGGTCCCAAATCCATGTTTTCAGTTTTTTCCTGAAGGAAAGGAGTGATGTCGCTGATCTAATTTCCCCGGGGAGTGAATTCCACAGGTGGGGGGCCACCACCGAAAAGGCTCTGCTCCTCATCCCCACCAATCTCATTTGTGATAGAGGCAGGGTCGAGAGCAGGGCCTCCCCAGAAGATCTTAGATTCCGGGGTGGGACGTAGAGGGAGATCCTTTCGGACAGATACACTGGGCCGGAACTGTATAGGGTTTTGTAGGTCAAAACCAGCACCATGAATTGTGCTCGGAATTGGATCGGCAGCCAGTGGAGCTGACGCAACAGGGGGGTGGTATGCTCCTTGTATGACGCTCCGGTGAGCAGTCTGGCTGCCTCCCGCTGGACTAGTTGGAGTTTTTGATCAGTCTTCAAAGGCAACCCCACGTAGAGTGCGTTGCAGTAATCTAATTGGAATGTAACAAGAGTGTGGACAACCGTGGCCAGATCCGACTTCCCAAGGTATGGGCGCAGCTGGCACACAAGTTTTAATTGTGCAAAAACTCTCCCGGCCACCGCCGAGACCTGGGATTCCAGGCTCAGCGATGAGTCCAGGGTCACTTCCAAGCTGCGAAACTGCGTCTTCAGGGGGAGTGTAACCTCATCGAACACAGGCTGCAACCCTCTGCCCTGTTCGGCCTTATTGTAATTGTTGTTCGGGCTTGGCCCCATGTAAGCCGCTCCGATGGTGGCGGGGTACAAATAAAGTTTTTATTATTATTATTATTATTATTATTATTATTATTATTATTATTATTATTATTATTATGTCCGTTACTCAGTATTCGCAAATACCCATGTCTTGAGTTTTTTCCGAAATGCTAAAAATGAAGAAGCCGATCTAATCTCCATAGGAAGGGCATTCCATAGCCAAGGGGCCACCACTGAGAAGGCCCTGTCTCTCGTCCCCACCAGCCATACTTGTGATGCAGGCGGGACCGAGAGCAGGGCCTCTCCAGACGTTCTTAAAGTCCTCGAAGGTTCATAAGAGGAGATGCATTCGGACAGGTAAGTTGGGCCAGAACCGTTTACAGCTTTATAGGCCAAAGCCAGTGTGCTGTCACGAAAGAGTCTGTAGACAGGACGTGTTTTCTGAATGCCCAACGGGACGCCGGGGATGCTTCAGCTGAGAGGCCTTTCGGATTTCCCCGCACACAGTTCTTTTAAAGACTTAGAAAGTTCAACAAAGTTTTTTTTGTTGTTTAAATCTTCAATAAATCAAACAAATACTTCAAGGCTTTGAATCAACTGGTGGCTTGCTTAAATCTTGTCCACAAGGGACAGGCAACTTTCTTCATAAACTGTTTCTTCCTTCTACAAGGGAAATCATTCACCCCTCCCTGGGCAATCTATTTACTTTGCTGGTGTGGGCCCTACTCCTGGTTGCAATCTGCATTATGGGTGACCCGAGTAGACCTTACCAGGCAAAGTCTTTGGTAGATTTCCAAGAGGAAAGAAGGCTTTCAATTCCCAGCGAAGGCTGGCTGTAAAACCGTGGAGCTGTATTTCTCCAGCAAAGAGCTAGCTGTAGAGTTGTGGAACTAAATTCCCAACAAAGGCTATGCTGTAGTTATCTGTAGAGCTGTGGGACTGGATCCCCTCAGCAAAGCTGTAAAAGACAAAGCTTTCTACAGGTGGAACTGATTCACATCCTGTATGAAAGGTTTCTCTGTGTGAACTGAACTAGATGTCCCCTTTTTCCCTCCTTAACCCAGAAGAGGGGGCGGAACTGAAGAAAATAATAATTGATGGGTCATTGGCCCTATTATTGCAAACCAAGGGAAGCCACCTTATTGCAAAATGCATGGAACTTTGGAATACATGCAAACACTCAATAGAAAGGAAAAGAAGTTGGAGCTCCTGGTACAGCCGTACCAGCACAGCCAGCACTTTGAATTGTGCCCGGTAGCAGACTAGCAGCCATTTATTTACTTCATTTGTATACCGCTCTCTCTCAGCCCGTAGGCGACTCAGAGCGGTTTACAACCAAATCAGTATACAAAGTGCACAACATTAACAATTAAAACAGTAATCATGATAACTACATCAATATAACAATACATCAATATAACATCAATACATCCATATAACTAATCCATCACATCTCATCAGTAAAGTCATAATCCGATCTCCTTGTCCATTATTCCATGTTCCAATAGTCAATCAATTAGTTGCACTGCTTAATTAAATGCCTGTTCAAAGAGCCAGGTCTTCACTCTTCTCCTGAATGCCAGTAGGGAGGGGGCCGATCTAATGTCTGTGGGAAGGGTGTTCCACAGCCGAGGGGCCACCACTGAGAAGGCCCTGTCTCTCGTCCCCGCCAGCCGTGCTTGTGAGGCTGGCGGGATCGAGAGCAGGGCCTCCCCGGTTGTATGCTCCCTGAGAGCTGCTCCAGTTAGCAGCCTGGCTGCCATCCGTTGGACCAGTTGAAGCTTCCGGACAGTCTTCAAAGACAACCCCACGTAGAGAGAGTTGCAGTAGTCTACATGGCAATGTAGATGAATATAATCCCTTTCAAAGAAGATAATCTGGATTTTATCTGGCAGCATAGATTGGGCCTCCGTCTGAACATTCCCTTACATATAGAGATATTAGCTTTTTCTTTGGCCCAGAAGATATTTTTTATGGGAAATCTATGATAGTAGTTGAAAATGCATGGCAACATTCCCCACTGGCACAACTAAGATGCCAAGTAGTTCATTAAAAAGATTTTCTAAAAGACATCCCAGAACTGTTTATCTGACATCTGGCCTTTCTGAGCTTAACACAAAATATTGCTTCTTTGAAAAAAAAATCCCCTTTGGGGATTTGCAGTTTGTTGTTTTTGTAAAAGTCAGTTTTGTTATAGGTACCTTTTTCCTTGCATAGGTTCTCTCCTCCATCTGTTGAGCTGTTTGTAACTGTCAGTTTTGCTGCATCTGTTTTTTTAAAAGAGAGAAATTATACTTATTAGGTTATAATTTGAGTTTAGCAATGAACATAAACTCTTAGCACCTGCTTTCAAATGCATAACTTATTCATGTCATCAGCTGTGTGCTTTTCTTTGGTTCCTCAATGGGATAATGGACAGAGTTAGATCTGTAAACAACTCTGCCTCTGAGGTGATGTGTATAATAAATAGCTATTCTGCTCATTGGAATGCCAACTCTTCTTAGGAGTATTTACCGATTCGTAACATTCTTAATTATTCTTCATGTTTACCACATTTTATTTGGTCTGCACACTATAGAAGTGCCCCTTTTGATGCTGAGGATGATGTTCCTTTTGACATTATGTTTCTATATAAATTCTCTTATGGGTTAATGGGGCAAATTGGGAGCAAAATCCAGGTTCCTTCTTCCAAGTACAAAAGTGGGGAGAGGACTTCTGGGCTAAAACTAGATTTGACGGGCAATGTAATGCAATGGATGCTCACTCCAAGGTAAGATTCCCTGTATATTGTGGGACTTAGAATCATAGGATCATAGAGTTGGAAGAGACATCATGGGCCATCTAGTCCAACCCCTTGACAAGAAGCAGTAAAACCACATTCAAAGCACCCCCAACAGATGGCCATTCAGCCTCTATTTTAAAGCCACCAAAGGAGCCTCCACCAGACTCCAAGGCAGAAAGTTCCACTGCTGAACAGCTCTCACAGTCAGGAAGTTCTTTCTCGTGTGCAGGTGGAATCTCCTTTCCTGTAATTTGAAGACCTTGTTCCATTTCCTAGTCTCCGGGGCAGCAGAAAACACGCTTGCTCCATCCTCCCTATGATTCCCCCTCACATATTTATACATCACTAGCAGTCCCCTGCCACTCGTTGCTGTGGTAATCTGGTAATCTGGAAATTAAAGTAATGAGAAAGTGTTGGTTTCTAATATATGTAATGTCTTGATGCTTGTGGGTAAACAGTACTTCTTGCAGTTTCTTTGCCAGTGTTGATGTGGAGATTGTCTGGTTTGTCTATTCTGAAACATGCAACATATCATTGTCCTTTTTTAGGGGTCCCTTTCAAATTTCTGATACTGCATCTATCATATACATATATGTGTGTGCGTGAATGGCAGGAGGGCTTTGATTATGTTTTCTTGCCCTGGTGAAGGGAGTTGGACTGGATGGCCTTAAGACAGCATTTCTCAACCTGGGAAGTCAAAACCCTGGGGGGTCACCATTGGGGTGTCAAAAGGGTCACCAAAGACCACCAGAAAACACAGTATTTTCTGTTGGTCATGGGGGTTCTGTGTGGGATGTTTGGCCCAATTCCATCGTTGGCAGGGTTTGGAATGCTCCTTGATTGTAGGTGAGCTATAAATCCCAGTAACTACAACTCACAAATGTCAAGGTCTATTTCCCACAAATCCCATCTGTGTTTATATTTGGGCATATTGAGTATTTGTGCCAAGTTTGGTCCAGATCCATCATTGTTTGAATTCATAGTGCTCTCTAGATGTAGGTGAACTACAACTCCCAAACTCAAGGTCAATGCCTACCAAACCCTTGTAGTGTTTTCTGTTGGTCAGGGGTGTCCTGTGTGCCAAGTTTGGTTCAATTCCATCGTTGGTGGTGTTCAGAATGCTCTTTGATTATAGGTGAACTATAAATCCCAGCAATTACAACTCCCAAATAACAAAATCATAGTTTTTTGAGTGATGGTCACTCCTTGTGTTGTGAGACATTTTGTTGCCAAATTTGGTGCGATTTCGTTCATTGGTTCTTTTGTTTTTAAGGTAGTCATTACGCAAAGAGCATAGATAGATAGATAGATAGATAGATAGATAGATAGATATAGATATCTCCTCTCAGCCTTTTCTTCTGCAGGCTAAACATGCCTCATTCCAACCTAAGATAGAAGTCTGAATGTTCTATTTAGAATAGTCCTAGCCATTTTGGTTTCAGATAGGTTTGTTTTACGTTGAAGCTTTGCACAGTTGGTGAGTTCTTTGAACCTAGGAAGGTTGTGACAGACTGTCTTTTGGGGGACCTTCAAACTTTGGAATTCACAGGGAAAATCCACAATCTATAGAAAATAACTGCCCCCCGCCTTCACATGGATTTTTGTTTCCAAAGCTATGCTAAACCTTTCCTGTAGTTCAGCCTTACATGGGTAAACACTAGTAGCGATCTCTTCTCACATGGAATGAAGGTGGAGGAGATGCCTGAAAATTCACATGTCTTCCTCCAAGACTTCATGTAAAACAGTCAAGGAGAAAGGTCTTCGAAACAGACCACAAAAACTCTACCTCCAATTACATTACTCTGTCTCCAAGAAGGACTTAAAAAGAAATCCATTGTCATGTTTGTTCAATTCTGATGCATTAAAATAACTAGAAGGGGACTTTTTGTATTTTTCAGATGTAAAGGTCCAGGATGTCTTGGAAACAAAACTCCCAGGATGAAGCAAGTATATATATCAGGGGTCCCCAAACTTTTTAAACAGAGGGCCAGGTCATAGCCCCTCAAACTGTTGGAAGGTCAGATTATAATTTGAAAAAAGCATGAATAAATTCCTATCTTATTTGTAGTGCAAAAAAAAAACCACTTTAAAACAATAGAATAATTAAAATGAAGAACAATTTAAACAAATATAAACTTATTAGTATTTCAGTGGGAAGTGTGGGTCTGCTTTTGGTTGATGAGAAAAGATGGTTGTTGTTGTTGTTCTTGTTGTGTGCTTTCAAGTCATTTCAGATTTAGGTTGACCCTGAGCGAGGGCCGGGTAAATGACCTTGGAGGGCCGCCTCCGGCCCTTGGGCTTTAGTTTGAGGATCCTTGATCTCAGGCCCGTAGCCAGGATTTCTTTTCGTGGGGGGGGGGGGGGGGCTGAATTTTTTTCAGGGGGGGGTTGGGGGGGCTGAGTTTCGGGGGGGGGGCTGAGTCTGAGTGAAAGAGGGTCTAGCCTAGCAAACCTTTTGTATCATTACCCCAATACCCCCATGCATATGGGATATATTAAGTATGGTGATCAGATCATCATATGAATAAACATAACAGTTTAAATAATGTACCAGTAAGGCCTTTTCACAGACCACCATGAGAATTTCGGGGGGGGGGGGGCTGAAGCCCCTCAAGCCCCCCCCCCTCCCCCGGCTACATGCCTGCTTGATCTATATTCTATCACTTGGGTGGAAGTGGCACCGGAGAGAAAATTGCATCACCAACGCAGAAAAAAACACCTTCATGAAACGCTGTAATAATATAACAAACATTATAATATAACAAACATAACCAAAATAAAAATTGTACTTCGACATGAAGGATGCAAACGGGGTTACTTCAAAATGAGTTTTCATTTCAAGTCCCAATGAAGCCTGAGCGCATGATTGCACATGTGCAAACACTTACTAAGCAGATATAAAGGTGCCATCATATATGGGGTGGAGGCGGATAAAGCCAGCTTAAATCTGAAAGCTACAGGAGAACATTGCTTCACCAAAAAATAAACCTTTGAATAATCGCAGCCCATGGAAGAAGTGGGGATTGCTTATACAGTGCTTCTCCTCCAGACCATAACAGGAGGCAAAGATGGAGGGGATTCTGCTGCAACATAAATTCAGCTCTTTAGAAACATCCACAATGCGGTATACACAGACCAAATGACTCAGTAATGTAGGCTGGATAGCTTGGCGGCTTCGCTCTGCTGCATTGAGTGATTGGGCCTCTCTCGCTGTTGCTTCTAAGTATTAATAAAAGCTTTCAAAGCTGATAGAAAAGTTTTCATGAAGAGATGGGTCATGTTACCTGAATTAAATATGTGCAAGCAACAGAATATACCATTAGTGTGGGCGAGGTGGGTCACTGAGGACACAGAGTGTGCTGTTTAAACTATGTGGAGTATATAATGCAATATCTTTGGGGATAAGGGGCTTGGTAGCGATGTTTACCTGTTGCTTCAGTTATTTTCACAAATCTAGTTATCATGACTTGTTCTGAGGCAATGGTGGGCACATTTATACGACACACATAAAAAAGCCCATAGCCAGGATTGGGAGGGGGGGGGCGGAGTCTGAGTGAAAGAGGGTCTACCCTAGCAAAACTTTTGTATCGTTACCCCAATACCCCCATGCATATGTGATATATTGAGTACTAGCTGTCCCTTGCCACGCATTGCTGTGGCCCAGTCTGGTGATCTGGAAAATAAAGTAATGAGAAAGTGTTGGTTTCTAATATATGTAATTCCCTTATGCTTGTGAGTAAACAGTATTTCTTGTTGTTTCTTTGTCAGTATTGATGTGGAGAGTGTCTGGTTTGCCTACTCTGGAATATGCAACATATAGTCCTTCTTTAAGGGTCTCTTTCAAATCTGTGATACTATATCTGTGTGTGTGTGTGAGAATCATATCTATCTATATTTATGACTGGATGGCTCTTTGTCAGGAGGGCTCTGATTACATTTCCTTGTCATGGACAAGAGAGTTGGACTGGATGGCCTTAAGTATTTTCTGTTGGTCATGGGGGTTCTGTGTGGGAAGTTTGCCCCATTTCTGTTGTTTGTGGGTTTCAGAATGCTCTTTAATTGTAGTGAACTATAAATCCCAGTAACTACAAATCCCAAATGTCAAGGTCTATTTCCTCCAAACTCCATCTGTGTTCATATTTGGGCATATGGAATATTTGTGTCAAGTTTGGTCCAGATCCATCATTGTTTGAGTCCACAGTGCTCTCTGGAAGTAGGTGAACTGCAACTCCCAAACTCAAGATCAATTCCCACCAAACCCTTCCAGTGTGTTCTGTTGGTTATGGAAGTCCTGTATGCCATGTTTGGTTCAATTCCATCATTGGTGGAGTTCAGAATGCTCTTTGATTGTAGGTGAACTATAAATCCCAGCAACTACAACTCCCAAAAGTCAAGGTCTATTTCCCTTAAACTCCATCTGTGTTCATATTTGAGCACATGGAATATTCGTGCCAAGTTTGGTCCAGATCCATCATTGTTTGAGTCCACAGTGCTCTCTGTGGACTCCCACGATGTGGGTGAACTATAATTCCCAAACTCAAGGTCAATGCCCACCAAACCCTTCTAGTGTTTTCTGTTGGTCAGGGGACTCCTGTGTGCCAAGTTTGGTTCAATTCCATCATTGGTGGAGTTCAGAATGCTCTTTGATTGTAGGTAAACTATAAATCCCAGCAAAGACAATTCCCAAATGACAAAATCATTTTTTTAGTGGAGGACATAAATTGGATTGTTAAGTGTCTTGTGTCCAAATTTGGTGTCAATTCCCCCAGTGGTTTTTGAGTTCTGATGGTAGCACGAACTAACATTACATTTTTATTTATATAGATAGTGATCAGATCATGAGATGAATAAACATAGCAGTTTAAATAATGCACCAGTAAGGTCTTTTCGCGAACCACCATGAGAATTTCGGGGGGGGGGGGGGTGTGAAGCCCTTCAACCCCCCCCCCCCCCCCGGCTACATGCCTGCACATAAAGGAAAAGACATTGGTTTGAATGCAGCTTACCAATTTTTCATACTTAAAATGCCCTTTCTTAAAAGCATTATCCAGAATATATAAGCATGGTTTGATTCAAATCACTCCTTTATAAGTTTTAATACCCATTTTCTGTTTTGAGATTGTTGTGCATTGGTTCTGAATATCCGTAATCCAATTTCTCCAATGCTGCCTCAAAAATAGTTACTTGGAAGCCCAAATACAAAATGTGCATGTATCACGAGCTCCATTTTTCCACATTCCATTCTGCCTTTGATATGCGAACCATCTACTATCCTGTTGAAAACGCTTTCCATTTAAAGGGTTTCTGGGATCTATTCCACCTTAAGAAGTGAATGTGCTGGCAGTTACTGACAGGAAAGACTGCATTCCTGAGCTGGAAGGAATACATTCATTCATAATGAATAGAGCCCTGGTCTCCCAATGGGAGAACTGCACAAGCCCCGACTTAATCCGGTGAAAATGTACAAACGCTCTCAGTCAATAGCATTGACTGGGATTATTGTTCACCAAGGTAGAGAAAGCGAGGGTGATAGAATGCTTTAACACAGCTCAGCACTACACAAACCTTCTTCTTGATTCTGATTTTCCAGCTCCTCGGTGCTTGGCTTCACTTCAGTGTCACTGTCACCTGCCAGAAATAAAACAAAAACAACAACAGAGGTTGCACAATATGAATCTATTGGAAATACAACTTGGGTATGTAGTAGGTTTAGGGCAAGACCCAAGGGCGGCTCAACCATTACACAAAGTAAGCATTTGCAGTATAGTTGATTTTCCCAGGGGCACTCTTGAGGTGCTCTTGGGGGAAAATAGACCTTGACATATGCGAGTTGTAGTTACTGGGATGTGTAGTTACTGGGATTGTATTGACCTACAATCAAAGAGCATTCTGAACTCCACCAATGATGGAATTGGACCAAATATGGCACACAGAACTCCCACAATGAACAGAAACTATATATCAGTGATTGGTTGGGGGGGGGGGGCAAAATACTGTTTGCTTACCGTTGAAAATTACCTAGGGCCGCCTCTGCCAAGACCAATAATGAAACAACCACAAAACTAAAAGTGAACTCAAAGAGATCAATGGCAATGGACCCAGATCTAGTTTTGCTCAAACTAGAGTTAGTGGAATCAACCAGATTATATCAGTGGGTCTGCTCCAAGCAAGATGAAGCCTGGCTCTAATCTATTTGCATTTCATAATGTCGTGAATGACTTTTCAATAACTTTGAAGCATGGGTTCTTTTTATTGCAATTGCCAGTGTGAGAAGGCATATCAGATTACAGAAAACATTTAGACAAAGAATGACATTGGACATACAGACATACAGATTCTATGCAACTACACTGGATTTACAATTACATTGGTTAACAAACAAACAAACAAAGGGGAATTACATTTTCACTCAACATTCATACACATGTACACACATTCATCCCCAAGCATTCAAATGTTACCATATCCTTTTCTCTCTCCTTGGAGAAACACCTGTTAGGCCAGACCCTGCTTCCCTGAAGCCTGCCCACATATAATTCCATAACTTCTATAATGCCAAAATTTCAAAACACCAAAATGCCAAAACTTCTTTCCCTAAGAACAATGCCAAGGATTAGATCTGTGTTTTCCATACAGCAGAACCTGACTCCCTGCACAAAATCTAAGACTCCAAAAGTGCACTTCTTCCTCTTCCCTTGAGAAAGAAGCTCCAAAGTGACCAGACTGCTCCCGTGCAAATCTGCCACTATCCATAGGTACACTATCTCTCTCCTTCCTATGGAGCAGAGCATAGTGGGTGAACCAGACTCCTCAGGTTGGTCACAATTTAAGCATTATGAAACTGAGTTCTTATCAGGGTTTCTCATTAGCAAGTCCAGCAAGCAGGTAGTTAGTCCTTGCAAGCCTGGGTCTTTTACCGGTGTTTCCAAAATTATTAACTCCATACATCCTTCCATTCTTCCATTCATTCCCACACATCATTATAAAATTCATATTTGTCAGATCTGCACATTGAATTTCTTGTGACACTCTAACAGTATGGCAAGATTTCACTGACTTCAGTTTAGGACAAACTGTATGAGCAATAAAAATGCTGCCCCTTACAACAGAGACTTCACATAAAACAGGAAGGTAAGCGTTTGCAGTTTCTTCCTTCTGGGTTCACATTCAGTGTCCCTCTCTGCCAATATCCCAAACCCAAGGAGAAAGTGGTCCTGTGCACAATAAGAGATTTACTGCATGTTTCAGCCACGTCCTTCTAGGTTAATTCCAAAGTTCGCTCCACTTCTCCAGGGTCTCCACTTCTCCACATCAACCCTGTGGGGTTGCCACTGGAAGGAGTGTGTAGAAAAGCACCCTTTCCACGCTCTCCCATCAGCTCTACTCAAAGGCCGCTACCGGAAGATCCCTTTCCCAGAGAGACTCTGCCCCTGTGACTCGGGTCAAGTAGAAACAATAGAACATGTGCTCCTCCAGTGCCTGTTCTACAGGGATATCTGTTCCAAGCTTATCTTACCTCTGATATACAAGCACCCAGGCCATTCAGGACAATTTTATACCTCCCTGCTACTTGCAGATACTAATTCAGTTACAACCTACAAAGTTCTGTGCAGCAGCATACAAAATCCGTCAAGGAATGACTAGTCCCAAAAGTTAACTGTGTGTCCAGTAATCTTCTTCTCTGAATCTACAATTTGGTGATGGATCTGGGCATTGTATGTTTTTACGCTGTTTCCCCTTCCGCTCCCTCGCCCAAATTGTGCTCCAGTAGTTATATTTATATTTTTAATGTACCAAACATACCAAGTTTGTATGAAAATGTGACTCTATTGCCTGTGCTGGTCAATGACCGAAATAAATGATTTGATTTGATTTGAAAAACACCCTTGCAAGAATGGGGAAAAGTTTGCATTATTGGGCTCCAACTCACTGTCTTTGTGAATCCTCAAAAAAAATAAAAAAGGAGGGGGAGTTCTCTCCGGAAAGAATCTTAATATAGCTGCTACATCTTGAAACATGGAAAACTCATTAAAATCAGGGTTACGTAGCATGCAGAAATCCTGGATGAAGCTGTCAACATTTTCACCTTACATCTGAACCCTTCAAAATGTTCAACACATTATAAAAAATGCATGACAAATGACTTGAAGGCTGTGTGAGAGGAAAAAAAGACAAAACGCAGCAGCATGGCAACTTTCTACAGGCTGGATCTGCCACTGACACTCGTTTTCCCGATTCTTGGATCCTGGAAATAAAAGCAACATCTCGGGCTAAAGGTCCTAAAGCAGAGAGCACCAACTTTTGAAACCATACTATGAATGAACCAGGGAACTTCTGTTCTCGCTAGTCTAGAAGTTGGTATTATAAAGGCAATTTCAACAGGACTGGAGAGTAATTGATTAGACAAGGTGGCCAAAGCATATAAGAGAAAACATATGAGAAAGAGAGAGGGAGAGAACGAGAGCAGAAGCACAAAGAGGGAGGGAGGGAAGAAATGAAGCATGAATCAAGTCCAAAAACGAATGCTGGAAACCTGTGTTGTCGAAGGCTTTCACAGAATGCTGAAAGCCTTTGACAACACACTGAATAATGGAAACCTGGGGGGAGGGGACCAGAATTCATTTGCGGATGTACATCAACTAATCCTGTAAAGGGTTTGGAAATAATAAACATCAACCGCACTCTGAAACTGTACTGACTTTATTTCCAGAGCTGCTTCATTCTTTGTGTTGCCATTTATAAGCCATGTCCCTGTGCCACCTCCAGTCCTTATAATATTATTATTCCAGTGGAGAGGGAAGGAAGGAGAAAACAGATCCTAAATCAATATTCAGGAACATTTTTTTTTCATTGTTACTGGCTGCTTCGTCTTTCGAGAAAATTCATTTTCTTACTATTTCTTGGCAAGTGATGCATTTCAAAACCCACCAGGTGGCACTAGCGTAGAGGCATTTGTTTTCTCCCCAAACCATAGATCTTGCAGTTATGATCTTTGCTGCACAGAGATCAGTGTTGGGGGCAAGAGTCTCAACTGGTATAAATCAGTGTCACTGCATCCCATTCAAGGGAGCCGTGCTGAGGACCCTGGACCTTTCACTGCCCTGCAACATCCCATACTGGTTTCAACTCATTGAAATGGAAGGCTAGCATTAGTAATTCCTTAGTACTTCAGTGGACTCCCTGCTCATAAAAAGATCACAAAGTCTTGGAGAAGAACTATATCTTCCACACACTCTAAGAGAAAATGTGGACGAAGTTAAAGTGAAGCAACACTAGAATGTAAACTTTTATTTTGTATATTTCAGATGGATCTTTTGTGTTCTTCAGTGCTTTGTTTTTAAAAGACATTTTATGGTAAGAGTGCATCACTGAATTCCAGCAGTTTTATTACAGTTGTACTCTTATTTTATTTTATTCCATTTATTTATTTGTTCAATAAACTACCTTTATTGTATAAGTGCACAGGTCACTTTCTTGCCTTGTAGCACTTGGATTATGTCACTATGGACACATCTTTCAAACAGTTATTGCCATAGAAAATCATGAGAGTTACAGCCTGTCATTCCTGTGAAAACGTATCTTTGTCGAAAACTATATAAAATTGGTTTCCTTACTCTCTCGGCTTCTTGACAATATTATGCATCCACTGACACCCCCTCTCTCCTGCAGCCTCCTTACATCCAAAAACAGATTAGGGGATGTGTGGAATATAGAAGAGGGTGGAAACAACTGGGATTGGATAAAGGTGGGAATGAAGAAGGAAATGATTATGGAAGAGTTTAAAGAAATAAAATTGACATGGTTCCATTGTATACAATTAGAACAATGGCTCAAAAATTGGAAAAAAATAATAGAAATGGAAGCAAACTTAACCAATTTGAACAAATAATACAGAAGGGAAGGGTTGTAGAAGAGCATGAAAATTTGAGAGGAATAACTAGTAAAATATATAAGATAATAATTGAAATAAAGGAAGGAAATACAAATAATAACATCCTTAAAGAGGTTTGGGAAGAAGATTTAGGGATAAAAATAAACGAAACAGAGTGGCAACAATTATGGGGACAAAGACATTTTAAAAAACTTATCAATACGGGTTAAAGAAAGTTACTATAAGCTAATATGGAAGTGGTATCTGACACCAGTAAGAATAGCATATATAAATAAAAATAATTCAAAAAATTGTTGGAGAGGGTGTCAAGAACCAGGAACATACATACATATGTGGTGGCAATGTAAATATGTAAATAATTTTTGGGAGAAAGTATTTAGAGAAACAGAAGATATAATGAATATGAAAATTGAGAAAAGTCCTAGTATAGCCTTATTATCACTATATAACAACAAACAATTGAAAAAGGAGGATAAAGAAGCGATAACAAACTTATTAACAAAAGCAAGACTGCTCATAGCAAGGAACTGGAAAAAAGAAATAAATATACAAATAGAGGAGTGGTACAAGGAAGCATGGAAACTGGCAATAAATGATAAGCTGACATGTATATTAAAAGTTAAAAAAGGTATATGGAAACAAAGTGATTTTGATGTTGTATGGGGTAAATTTGTTGTAAATGGTTTAAAAAACAAAGAAGGAAGGTTACCGCCACAAGAAGAAATTAGATATTGGACAGATGATATGTAAAAGTTGTGGCTTGAAATGGGGGGGAGGGGAGCACAGTGGTGGGGGGGGAAGGGGGGGGAAATGCTTAAGCAGAAGAAAAAGATTATATGTTAAAGAGGGTGTTGAATAATATGTAACTGCTATAAACAAATGTATAATAAATGTAATAATTATGATAAAGTAATAAAAAATATTTTTTTTTTAAAAAAAGGAAAAAACTGGCTTCATTGAAGGAACATCACCCCAAAGGATGGTGGGTTTGGAGAGTAGAACAATTTCAATCCCAACAATTTGTATATAATAATAAGATGGTCTACTCTCCAAATCCACAACAAATAGCCTTTCCAGCCTCTGTTTGGGAACCTCTTCATACAGAGCTTTCTTCTCCCCATTCTTCCATTTGTTGATGGGGCCTGCTGAGAGTCAGCAGACAACTCTGGCTTGGCCCTGTCCACGTTCCTCCTAAAGTGGAGGGTAAGCATCACAATATGATGGGGAAAAGAGTGACGGGACAACACACATTGCCATCCTTTCTCCCATATGATGGGGACAGGGTGCCAATGCGCCTTGTCCCGTCCACACCATATGATAGGGGAAGGAGGGATGGTGCACGAGGTACCAAGAGCCGCCCTGCACACCATCCCTTTCACCGGTGATGACCAGCAAAATGTCATGGCTGCAGGGGCCATATGAAGAGTTCCTAAAATACTCCAAAAAGGAGAATCCACCACACTCCGAGGCAGACGGTTCCACTGCTGAACAGCTCTTATGATCAGGAAGTTCTTCCTGAACCCATTGCTTGGAGGGTCCCTGTCACCCTCACCCACATCAGTCATGGCTGCACAGTCTTGAATATGATTTATTTCACTCTAATCACTGTTCTAACCCTGGATCTTGGATTTGGAACATATGCAACATTTTTATCACTGGGTCTTATGGTCTTTTCTGTGTACTGTACTTTCCTTAATCTTCATCTGAGATTGAGCTTTATGAAGATTGTTAAAGGCACCAAATCCAAGTCAGTACTTGGTTAGTATTTGGGTGGCAAACCAAGGGCCAGACAAAATTATTTTGGGGGGCCTTACACAAGCTTGATGTTCTCCATCCTGCTTTAGATCAAGAGATCATAGGGGTATGGGTCTAGAACAGGGGTCCTCAAACTTTTTGAACAGAGGGCCAGGTCACAGTCCCTCAAACTGTTGGAGGGCCAGATTATAATTTGAAAATAACATGAATGAATTCCTATGCACACTGCACATATTGTATTTGTAGTGCAAAAAAACACTTAAAAACAATATAATAATTAAAATGAAGAACAATTTTAACAAATATAAACTTATTAGTATTTCAGTGGGAAGTGTGGGCTTGCTTTTGGCTGATGAGATACGATGTTGTTGTGTGCTTTCAAGTCATTCAGGCGTAGTGAGGGCCAGGTAAATGACCTTGGAGGGCCGTATCCGGACCCCAGGCCTTAGTTTGAGGACCCCTGGTCTAGAATATGCCTAATCTCCATAGCTGCTTCTTCAGAGGCAGTGCAAGTCCATCAGAAAAAGGCTCTTTACTCAATTCCGAAACCGAGAACCACCAATCCACAAAGGATTCAGATTATTGACCTTATCCAATCAAGAATTTAGGCCCCCTTTACACTGCCATATAAAATCCAAATCATATGCTTTGGATTATGTGGCAGTTTAGCGTATAATTCAGAATATCAAAGCAGATAATCCACATTATTTGCTTTGAATTTGATTATAGGAGTCTACACTGCCATGTAATCCAGTTCAAACAGATAATCTATTTATTTATTATTTTTTATTTATTATTTTATTTATTTATTTACAGCTTTTATATTCTGCCCTTCTCACCCCGCAGGGGACTCAGGGTATACAAAGATGGCAAACATTCAATGCCAATTTTGACATACAACATATACAGACATAGACAGAGGCTATTTAACTTTTTCTGGCCGCCAGGGGAGCGATCGCTTTCATCGTCCATCTGCAACACTGATTAAGTACTTCCACATTCCCCGCATGCTTTTTTCTGGAGTGCTTGCTCGAGTCTTTTTTTTTTATGGCCTCATAAATTAGTTAATTTAGCTTCCTCACACTTTAAGGTGGTACCTAATTTTCCTACTTGACAGATGCAACTGTCTTTCGGGTTTCAAAGGTCGACAACAGGCTACACAATTGGTTGGAAACCCACTCCAACCCAGGCTGGCTTCGAACTCATGACCTTTTGGTCAGAGTGATCTTAATGCAGCTGACACTCAGCCAGCTGCGCCACAATCCTGGTGCTCTGGATTTTATATGGCAGTGTAGAAGGGGCTTAAATCAGAGATGATGACCACAAGCCTGAATGTGCTGCACAAAAATCCAAGTGTCAACTGAAATGACTAGACTCTCTTCCATTGCTTCCATTCAGCTCATGTTGAGCCAGCCTGATTCAGCATGCACTCTGATGGGCTGTCATCATCATGTCATTATTCAAGTTACTTTTCAATAATTTTCCAAGGAATGCTGACCTATGTTATGGCCATTCACAAGATTGGTTTCAAATGTAAACACAGAGACAGATGTACATTTTTGTAATATTTAGATGTTGAGATCAATGTCTCAGGCACATAAACGACAAAGAAGCATCCCAAACCATTACCCTGACAATTTGCATATGAAAAGAATCATGTTCTCTATACATCTCTGCTGACATTTCAGAATGCGATCTGGGAAAAGTAATGTTAGGAGGAGCAGTAAAGCAAGCCTACCAATATTTACAACAAACATATTAATCTGTTATGTGTGATTTTAAGATATACCAGAGTAAGCAGCAATATAACAAACACAGTGCAAAATGTAGTAAGTCATAAAAGGATACCAGAAGTGCACGGCTATAAACTAGGCAAATGTATAGACAAGAAGATGGGTTTAGTGTATAGCCAAATGATTTAAAAAAGGGAGGCAGGAGACAAGAACTGTTTTATGGATATACTACTCAGCTTTAAAGGAAACCTTTTCAAACCTCAACAAAGATCAAAAGAAAAGAAAATGTTTCCAGATAACAATCGCTCGATGAACATCTTTTATTGATGAATAACTTTTTCTAATTACCTCTCTGTACTGGCACTAGAAGCAAAAGCAAATGGAAAGGTTTGAAATAGTCCATCTCTCAAAGCGATAGGCATGAAGATGCATATGTTTGGTAGCTTTATTCTCTCTCTCTTTCTCTCATTCACTCTGTAGCAGGCAATGGAAAATCCAAATATACTGCCTGGCACCAGTCCAGGTGACACACTAGAAATAAAAGGAAATCCTTTTCTTTGTCTCATTTTAACAACATCTTCTGTTTGCCTCTCTCTGCTACAGCAGAAACTAGAAACTATATATATATATTATTTTGTTGACAACTGCCTCACTATGTTTGCATTTCCTTTCCCCTCTATCTCGCTCTTAACAATAATTGATTTGAAGTAATCTGTCATTCATTCCCAATGTGATAGTAAATGCGCTGCATGTCACTATGTGTCATTTTAGACTAGAGAACCTAAATGGTTCCAAGCTATAGCCAGGGTCAAATAGAAACATCTGTCTGATGTTCTGGGGAGAAAGAAACCATTTAAAAACAGGCATTTGCAAGTTATGGTAGAATGGCACAAATGAAATAAACACATCAGTCACCAAAATACGGATTGTGGGGAGGGTGCTTTGCTTTATCTTCCTAAACTAGCCACTGATTATTATTAGACTTGTGTATTTCAGGGGAATTGCTATCCGTTTTTGCTTGCCGGTTACCGGAAGCCTCCCATATCCATTTCCAGCACCTAGAATCATAGAATCATAGAATCAAAGAGTTGGAGGAGACCTCATGGGCCATCCAGTCCAACCCCCTGCCAAGAAGCAGGAATATTGCATTCAAATCACCCCTGACAGATGGCCATCCAGCCTCTGCTTAAAAGCTTCCAAAGAAGGAGCCTCCACCACACTCCGGGGCAGAGAGTTCCACTGTTGAGCGGCTCTCAGTCAGGAAGTTCTTCCTCATGTTCAGATGGAATCTCCTCTCTTGTAGTTTGAAGCCATTGTTCCACATCCTAGTCTGCAAGGAAGCAGAAAACAAGCTTGCTCCCTCCTCCCAGTGGCTTCCTCTCACGTATTTATACGTGGCTATCATATTCCCTCTCAGCCTTCTCTTCTTCAGGCTAAACGTGCCCAGCTCCTTAAGCCGCTCCTCATAGGGCTTGTTCTCCAGACCTTTTATCATTTTAGTCGCTCTCCTCTGGACACATTCCAGCTTGTCAATATCTCTCTTGAATTGTGGTGGCCAGAATTGGACACAATATTCCAGATGTGGTCTAACCAAAGCAGAATAGAGGGGTAGCATTACTTCCCTAGACCTCCCAAAAATGGGCACACTACTAAATGGGCATTTTTATTCAGCATCTGTTCTGTCGCCGCTGGGCCTGTAGTTAGTTGACTTTAAAGATAGGATGAGAACAAGCCCTATGAGGAGCGGCTTAAGGAGCTGGGCATGTTTAGCCTGAAGAAGAGAAGGCTGAGAGGAGATATGATAGCCATGTATAAATATGTGAGAGGAAGCCACAGGGAGGAGGGAGCAAGCTTGTTTTCTGCTTCCCTGGAGACTAGGACGCGGAACAACAGCTTCAAACTACAAGAGAGGAGATTCCATCTGAACATGAGGAAGAACTTCCTGACTGTGAGAGCCATTCAGCAGTGGAACTCTCTGCCCTGGAGTGTGGTGGAGGCTCCTTCTTTGGAAGCTTTTAAACAGGGGCTGGATGGTCATCTGTCAGGGGTGATTTGAATGCAATATTCCTGCTTCTTGGCAGAATGGGGTTGGACTGGATGGCCCATGAGGTCTCTTCCAACTCTTTGATTCTATGATTCTTGCTAAAGTCATTCTTGCAGCTGCTATTAAGTAAAAATTTTTTTGTCTTCAATCTTTTCCATTTTAATGTCCAGTGATCCTACTAGTAATATTTCTGGTTTTTGATCAAATTTTATGTTTAGGATTTTTTCTATCATTAAAAAAACCCCTTTTTAACTTCTCCCAGGCTGACTGAAATCGAACCCTCGCTGGTCTGGACTCTGCTACCAGGCCGAACTGCTTCTCGGACACCGAGTGGACCTACCAGCAAGGCAGTGGATATTCTCCAGCTGGAGTTCTTTAGTCTTTAGGGCTGTTTCCTGGAAATTCCCAAAGCTGTGGGAATGCTTCCCTGGAGTTCTTGGAAGACTCTTAAAGTTGTTCTCCTCTGGATTTCTTTCCTTTCTGTATCTGTTGGAATTTCTGTAACCCTGGAAATTCTTAAAGCTTGAAGCCTTTGTACAGGGGAAGTTACACACATCCTATACAAAAGCTAACCTGGCTGAGACTAACTAACAAAATGGCTCACTTTCCTTCCAAAGCCCAAAAAGGGGGCGGGACTAGGGAACCTAATGATAATTGACAAGCAGTTGACCCAATAACTGCAAACTTTAACAGGAAGCCACCCTTCTGCAAAATCCCAAGCCTTGGGCTGCAAACAAACACTTGATACGAAGCAAATAAAGTGGGAGCTTCTGGTACAGCTTTATCAAGACCTCAATTAAATAAAGAATCAGTTACCACTCTTAAGTTTCTGTAGCCTTTCCTTTCTGTTTGTAGTGGAGGAGATTGGTTTTACTGCTTCTTAAAACTGTTCTACTCTAGAGGAAAGGCTTTCTTCTCTCCCAGCACCAGCAGCTTTCAGGCATTTTAAGGAGACCAAAGGAAGGAAGAGCTCCATCGAGCAAGCCTTCCTAAGGGCTACCTTAAAAATTCCTTCACTCGCCTGCAAGGCTCCAATATCTCCTTTCTGCTTAGGTTTAATGCTTCCTTAAAGCTGTTTCTACTCTAGAGGAGAGATAGGCTTCTCTTTTTGTTTGCTGGGATTACTAGTATAGTATAGTATAGTATAGTATAGTAGAGTATAGTATAATTATAAAAAGGTAAAGGTTGTCCCCTGACATTAAGTCCAGTCATCATATCTGACTCTAAGCCGAAGAACTGGCATTGTCCATAGACACCTCCAAGGTCATGTGGCTGGCATGACTGCATGGAGCGCCGTTACCTTCCCGCCAGATCTACTACCTATTGATCTACTCAAATGTGCATGTTTTCGAAGTGCTAGGTTGGCAGAAGCTAGGGCTGACAGCGGAAGCTCACACCGCTAACCAGAATTGAACCTGTAACCTTGTGGTCAACAAGCTCAGCAGCTCAGCGCTTTAACCCACTGCTCCACCAGGGGCTCCTAGTATAATTATAAGTATAACTAGCCATCCCCTGCCACACGTTGCTGTGGCCCACTCTGGTGGTCATGGGGACTCTGTGTGGGAAGTTTGGCCCAATTCTTTCATTGGTAGGATTCAGAATGCTCTTTGATTGTAGGTGAACTATAAATCCCAGCAACTACAACTCCCAAATGTCAAGATTCTATTTCCCCCAAACTCCACCAGTGTCCAATTTGGGCATATTGAGTATTTGTGTAGAGTTTGGTCCAGATCCATTATTGTTTGAGTCCACAGTGATCTCTGGATGTAGGTGAACTACAATTCCAAAAGCAAAGGACACTGCCCACCAAACCCTTCCACTGCCCAACAAACCCTTTTTTGTTGGTCATGGGAGAACTGTGTGCCAAGTTTGGCTCAATTCCATCGTTGGTGGGGTTCAGAATGCTCTTTAATTGTAGATGAACTATAAATTGGTTTCTAATTTGATAACAGCAGCTAAATTGTTAAAGGCAAAAAACTGGAAGGAAAAAAAAAGAAATACAATTAGAAGAATGGTATAGGGAAATTTGGAATATAGCGATTAATGATAAGCTAACTTGCAATATTAAAATTAAAAGGGGAATATGTAAACAAACAGACTTTTGGAAAATATGGGGAAAATTTATCGAGCATGTGTTTAATGAGGGAAAGGGGTATAAGCCAGCAAGAGAAACAATGATATTTTGGAAGGGTGAAACAACATGAGTTGGTTGGTCCTGGTGGAGGGGGCACAAACTAAGGGGAAGGGGAAGAGGGGGAAAATGGTATAATAATAATTAGAAAGAAATACAATATGTATAACCGGATAAAAGGTGTGTGATAGAGTTATATGTAGCACAAGTTGTTATGGAAATTTAAAAATAAGAAATATGATTAAAGAAGTTTTGATGTTTATTTACTGTTAGACTGTATATAATATGACATACTCTTTTGTCTAAGATACTGTAAAAAGAAAGAAGAATGTATGCTTAAACATTTTGTTGGACAAATTTATAAATAAAATTTTAAAAAATATTTAAAAAACGATAAATCCCAGCAACTACAACTCCCAAATGACAAAATCAATTTTTTTTTTAGTGAAGCACATACATTGGGTTGTTAGGTGTTTTGTGTCCAAATTTGCTGTCAATTCGTCCAGTGGTTTTTGAGTTCTGTTAATCCCACAAATGAGCATTACATTTTTATTTATATAGATTATAAGTATAGTATAGTATAATTATACTACTATAATTATTATCTTTTAGAAGTATTTTCTACAGGAGTGGAAGGGAAGCAGAAAAAGAAGCTAAAAGGGTGACTTTCTGTCTCCAAGCCCCAAATGCTCACACACGCACACACCCCACTCACCAGGACTGTAGCCAGGATTTTGATTCGGGGGGGGGGGGGGGGGCTGAGGATCTACCCAAGCAAACCTTTTGTTTCGTTATCCCCAATACCCCCATGCATATGGGATATATTGAGCATGGTGATCAGATGATATGAATAAACATAACAGTTCAAATAATGTACCAGTAAGACTGGGTTGTTGTAGGTTTTTTCGGGCTGTATGGCCATGGTCTAGAGCAGGGGTCCTCAAACTTTTTAAACAGAGGGTCAGCATTTCTGTTCCTTTCATGTTCCTTGATTCGTGTTTGGGCAATGCTGCGTTTGGTGGTCCCTATGTAGTCCCACAGCTGCATGGTATCCGGTAGACTCCTGCAGAAGTGCTGGGGAAAGTGGAAGGCAAAAGGAAGAGGGGCCGACCAAGGGCAAGATGGATGGATGGCATCCTTGAAGTGACTGGACTGACCTTGAGGGAGCTGGGGGTGGTAACGGCCGACAGGGAGCTCTGGCGTAGGCTGGTCCATGAGGTCACGAAGAGTCGGAGACGACTGAACGAATGAACAACAACAACCTGCAGAAGTGAGAGGATCCCTCTTGTCCTTTGCTGAACGTAGCATTTGTTGGATTTTCTTGGTGGGTACCATGCAGCTGTGGACAAGTCTACATAGGGACCACCAAACGCAGCTTTGCCCAAACACGAATCAAGGAACATGAAAGGCACTGCAACTACTTCAACCAGAGAAGTCAGCCAGAGCAGAGCACCTGATGAACCAACCTGGACACAGCATATTATTTGAAAACACAGAAATGCTGGACCACTCTTACAACCACCATGTCAGACTACACAGAGAAGCCACTGAAATCCACAAGCATGTGGACAATTTCAACAGAAAGGAAGAAACCATGAAAATGAACAAAATCTGGCTACCAGTATTAAAAAACTCAAAAATTACAGCAGCAAAACAACAGAGGGGAAACAAACAGGCACATGAAATCACTCTCAACAAAAGATTCCCCCCAGGCGCTTCCAAGCCATTGAATGCAAATCAAGCTGATCAGCTGAAACATTCACAGCTAGCCCCAGCAAACAAAAGTCCTTTGTCTCACCCTGGTCATTCCACAGATATATAAATCCATTTTTCCTAGTCCCAACAGACCTCATTACCTCTGAGGATGCTTGCCATAGATGCAGGTGAAACGTCAGGAGAAAATTTGCCTCCAGAACATGGCCATATAGCCCGGAAAAACCTACAACCCACAGTTTAAATAATGTACCAGTAAGACCTTCTCGCGGACCACCCTGAGAATTTCAGGGGGGGGGGCAGAGCTGAAGCCTCTCAAGCCCCCCCCCCCCCGGCTACATGCCTACCACCCACCATCCCTCAGGTCCCTCCCCAACTCCTATTCATTCCCACTAAATAAAAAGAATAAGGAAAATAAAAGAAAATAAAAAAGATTCAACTGTAATGCTGAATAGGGGAGGAGGAGCCGAGATCGGAGGAGACGAGATCGGCTCACACTTGCTCTTATGTGGGACTGGAAGGGACCCTACTATTACAATCTCCCGAAGTACCGAAGGAAATGGAGGAAACAGAGGAAACAAAATCCACACACAACCCCAATTATTATTAGCAGCTTCCTCTCTTTCACTTCTTGAAAGAAATGTAAGATTTGATATAAACATTTGCAGCTTGCAAAATGGAGAAGACGACCCTCGGGCTGTTTAATAAGCAACTGTTTTGCTTCCAAGGAAGACAAATAGTTTGTTCTCTAAAAATAGAAAATAGAGAAACTTTCCAAATACTTTCCTACCACTTTTAAGAAGTGGAATTTAGTATGTAAGGGGGCAGCGCTCGATGCATGTGGCAACAGCAGCCCACAAGTGAAACAGCTGGTGCAATAAAAGGAGAGGATGAAAGAAGAATGTTGTGGAAAGCAGAAGGCAATCTCACAGCAATAACAGGAGAGAGAGAGTTTTAGCATTTTCCACTTGCGTTGTCAGAGGAGAACACATTGTCACATCACTTTCTGATCCTATCACAAATATGGAAAGACAAAAATGCTGACTGGCTGTGTAATGCATCTTAGAAACTGTATGATGTTTCACTACTATATGAGTATAAGTTGCACTGTCCAAATAGCTCCCATAACAATGTGAAGATATTCAGCTAGTGAAGATTCTTCATATTAAATTTACAGTTCCTTATGTACAAGGTTGAAAATGAAGGACTACAATCACAAGAGTGCTAGGATGATAGCAGCTATAAGCACTGTTGCTCCCTTGTCAGCATCAGTTCCAAAGAGTAATGATGACATTGTTAGTAAATACATAGTTAAGCCTTCCAAGCTGAAATTCACATATCAAGGGATGGAGGCACGCAGAAATGGCAATAAGCCACAAAGGAACTGGCTTACCCTCTGTTGTTGTTGTTCATTCGTTCAGTCGCTTCTGACTTTTCGTGACCTCATGAACCAGCCCACGCCAGAGCTCGCTGTTGGCTGTCACCACCCCCAGCTCCTTCAAGGTCAATCCAGTCACTTCAAGGATCCTATCCATCCATCTTGCCCTTGGTCCGCCCCTCTTTCTTTTTCCTTCCATTTTGCCCAACATAATTGTCTTCTTTAAGCTTTCCTTTCTTCTCATGATGTGGCCAAAATACTTCATCTTGGCCTCTACTATCCTTCCCTCCAATGAGCAGTTGGGCTTTATTTCCTGGAGGATGGACTGGTTGGATCTTCTCGCAGTCCAAGGCACTCTCAGAACTTTCCTCCAACACCACAATTCAAAAGCATCTATCTTCCTTTGCTCAGCCTTCCTGTTCTGTCGCACACTGGGTCTGAACAAATTGTCTTTATTCTATAGGACGTATACTTTAAACCCAGTGGGAAGCCGGGGTGCCTCAAAGAGAGATTCTTAGGGACTTCCTGAAGTGATGGTCTTTAGAGTCTTTACAAAAAAATCTTCATTAAGGAACAAATAACAAATCTTCAAACAACACTTCAAGTCTTTCTTATTCTAGTCTTTAAGAGACTGGCACTGACTTGGATTAACTGTACTTTCTCAGCATGAGGAAGAACACTTTATAATCTCTCCCAGGCTGTCTATCATCTGGGCCTCGCTGGTCTGGGTCTTACTACCGATCCCAAATGCGTCTGGACATCGAGTAAACCTACCAGCCAAGGCTTGAAGATATTTCAGCTGGAATTCCGTGGTTCTGTAATGCTGTCCTGTGGGAACTTCAGGGCTGTTTTCCCATCTGGTGCTGTGAGGCTGAGAGGCTGTGAGCTCTCAGCCAGAGCCTTTGGAATCTTTTCCTTCTGTTTCTATTTCCCTGAATGATCCCCAGATGATCACCGGATGGTCCCCAGATGATCTTGAGGAATGAAACTTTTCCTAGGGGACAAGCTGGTCTGCGTCCTATAGACTAGCTTCCTTGTGTGCGACTGACTGAAAATGGCTCCCTTCTCTTCTCAAAACCCAAAAGGGGGCGGATCTAAGGAACCTAATGATGATTTATTTATTTATTTATTTATTTATTTATTTACTTCGCTTATATACCGCAATTCTCAGCCCAGGGGCGACTCATTGCGGTATACAACATAGAAAAACAGGTGCAAAATACAAGACTTAGTGTAAAATAATCCACAGTTCATCATTATCACAAAACATCCTCATCCAAAAAAAAAAAATGATGATGGACAGGTGGCCTGCCCTATAACTGCAAACTTTAACAGGAAGCCACCCTGCTGCAGAATCCCAAGCCTTGGACTGCAAGCAAAAATTTAATACAAGGCAAATAAAGTGGGAGTTTCTGGTACAGCTGTACCAGCACACTTCCCTATGGTCCAGCTCTAGCATCCATAGGTTACTACGGGGAATACCATTGCTTTTACTATGAGGATCTTGGTTGCCAATGTGATGTCTCTACTCTTCACTATTTTATCGAGATTGGTCATTCCAATACACAACTGACTCCCCAAATGATGTGTGAACTGCCAGGGCCATTCTAGGGCTTTGGTATTACCTGTGCAATATGGAGCCTCTTCAACAATTATACTGCACCAGGTGCATTCCCCAAACAGATGGTAAATAATTGACAAAATGGCAAGAAGGTGGCTGAACACAGTAGACAACTGCTTTTTCTACCAGTTAGTTACCAGTCCAAAGATTTTTTGTGAAACTGTGCTGGAATATGTTCAAGGAAACATAATTTGGCAAGGACTTGCTCACATACAATCCAAAGTACCTTTTTCCAGAAATCTTCTGAATATTTTAGTAACATAATTATGTTGTGTTCTCTGCCTCAAATGCATACATTATGATTAATCGCTGACAGCTGGTAGAACATGGCACTGGAGTTCAGACTATTCCAGTCATAGGAAATGCTCAGAATTTGAACAACTCTCCCTCTCCTTCCCCTGTCTACAAATATGTACTCCACTGTTGTGCTGGGAAACTGCAAATGTACTAAAAGGAATCATCAGGGTAGTGGCCTGACACTAAAAAAATATTTCAGTCATCTTAATTTCTTTAATTAAATTATGATTTAGGTCAAGTTTAATCACAGCTTGGTTTCTAACCCTACGGAGCAGAGAGTGAGCATGGAGCTACCCGAGGTGGAGTTGGGTGAAAAAGGAGGGTGCGTTTAACTGAGGTTAGCAAAATTAGCTTGCAGTAATTGTTTAGCATTTCTCGGAGCTTGGCAGTGTCTTCCCTGTCTTAACAATTTATTTCCACAGAGGAGGATTTCGTCTCAAGCTCTCAATGTGTCAAGCTTGCACTGACTTGTAACAAAAACACACACACTCCACACACAGAGAGACAAAATGAAGCCCCTTTGCACATCAACTGCTTTGCCATTATCTGGGTAAACTAGAAAGAGGAAAACGTAAGCTTCCAAAGCTGATTCTTAAAAGTTTCCTTTCCCCTCAAAATCATAATAATAGGAGCAGCAGGGCAAAAAAGCACCTGGCAGGCATTCAGAATCCGAACGTGAGTTCACAAAATCCTTTGCAGTTTGTCGGCTGAGCAGTTCCAATACTTCTCACAAGTGCTGAAGGGAGCCTTCTGGGAGGCAGTCCACGGCATACTCAGGAACCGGGATTCCTGTTGTTTGGTCCCCCTCTCATCAAGCAGCAGGAAGCTCGGAGAGGCCTCTCCATGCCAGCTTCCTTCCCAGGAGAAAGCCACAGAGTCTTTGTTAAAATCCATTTATTTACAGATTGTGAAGGAAGTGTTAGGAAACAAGCACTCCCAGCACTGGCAGGACAACTTCCACCACAGGATCAATACAAACTCTCTGAACCCAAGCGAAGCACACATACCTGCTGAGCCTTTGTTTCACTGACAGTTTTTCCTCTACACTCTCACCTCAAGTCTTACTGTTTGATTGCCAGAAAACCTTGGACATGCCATGTACCGATCCAGCCAAAACAACGTTGGAGGTCTGCCTACCCAGGGTAGCAGCCACTTCATTAAATTCCCATTAATCAGTAGGCTTTGTCCTTAGCAACCCAATGCTGTTAAGGAGGGGTGATGGTATAAACACTATTTTATTATTTTTACTAGCGGTCCCCTGCCACACGTTGCTGCGGCCCAATCTGGTGATCTAATGAGAAAGTGTTGGTTTCTAATATATGTAATGTCTTCCTACTTGTGGATAAACAGTATTTCTTGCTGTTTCTTTGCCAGTGTTGATGTGGAGATTGTCTGGTTTGCCTACTCTGGAACATGCAACATATCATTGTTCTTCTTTCAAATCTTTGATACTGCATCTGTCATATACATATACGTGTGTGTGAATGACTGGATGCCTCTTTGTCAGGAGGGCTTTGATTATGTTTTCTTGTCCTGGTGAAGGGAGTTGGACTGGATGGCCTTAAGGCAGCATTTTTCAACAAGTCAAGACCTGGGGGGGGGGTCACAAGGGGGGTGTCAGAAGGATCACCAAAGACCA